>NC_041334.1:16207318-16357318 GCF_004354835.1 Perca flavescens
AAGTTAGTTGCCTAGAAGTTACAGCTTCACAAGTACATGATCATTGTTTAGAATAGAATAGAATTCCTTTATTGTAATTGCAAAACAAAGCAGAATGAAATTAAGTAGCAATCCTGATGATGCATTCAGCACACACATAAACAGTAATTAGTAATAGAGAAAAATATAAATATAGGCTAAAAACAAAACAAATGTATAAATATATGTTAAAGATGAGAAAATATGCATTTGCTATGACTAAAACAGAAGAATGAGATATTGCACTTCTGGATATTGCTCAGTATGCAGGTAATACTGCTGGGTTTAAAGAAAAAACTCACATTCCTGGTTTCCATGGCCATCTACATCTTTAGTTACTATGTGTAATCTGTAGTAAATGTGAGAATTTATCTACTAGAGTTGACATTTCTGTGAGCTGCAAAGGGGATTAGAAAGGTAAGGACTTTGATTAATCCCAGTCTTGTGCTTTTGTATGGAGGTCAAGAAAGAATTAAGCTGCATTAAGTTGTGCCTAGACTTCAGTTACATTTACGGTCTTTAGATCAATGTCATGCAAGTAAATTTTTCTGACAGAGGGGCACTTCAGGACCCTTTTGAAAACAACTTGCTCATGAATTTTAATCTTAGAATGAAAGACGTCCAACGCTAACAGGTTCAGAAAAGATTGCGCAGCAAATTTGGGATTAGAGTGAAAACATTACCTTTTGAAGTAATGAGAGTGAGGATGACTACAGGCAAGTTTCCTTTTCAAGGATAGGTAGTCTTTCTCACTCCACACCTGGAAAAAAAAAATCTATATGTCACAAAATTAGAATACCAGCCATCTTTGCCTAATTAATATTGTTCATACGAGTTTACAAGATGTATGACCGAAGGTTGGTCTTCATTGCAGAAAACACAACATTTAACTAAGAGCATGAGTTGAAAAAAGTCAATCAGATTAGGGATGACTCTGCAACTTTATAACTCTGTAAAATGGCTGCCACCAACCTCTTGCAGTAAGACAATATCATGCTCTTCCCTGCACAACATATCTCCAATCATGGCATAGCGCTGAGGACAGTGCTTGCTAAGGTAGCGGATCCCCCTGAAAAAAAGAATCAGATAGAGTATGGACACTGTGCATGCATTAAGACAAACTAAACCCCAATACATTAAGAATAAGTACAAACCACAGGCACTGACCAGCAGTTCAGAGAGAGGACCCGGACATTGACAGAGTCTGTGTTAGCCATGCTGGCAGATCAGTGAATCAGTAGATGTGATGGAGTGTCAGATGGGGCAGCTCCTAATGTGACACATAAACATTACTGTTGTTAGAAGTTGTTGTTTGAGGTCAATTTCTGTTATCTAATCCCACATGGACATATTAGGTAGCATGGCATGTCTTGGGGTGCACACAAACTTACTTAAAATTACTTGACCTAGTTGAATTTCAGAAAGGTGTAATTATGTTCAAAGCGAGAAACAATTTATTGCCTGGCAACATACAGAAAATATTTTCTGAAAGAGAGGGGGGCTATGACTTGAGGGGAAAGTCAAATTTTAAGACTCCCAGTTTTCGCACTACAAGGAGAAGTTTCTGTCAGCGGCAGTAAATTGTGGAACACACTAAGTAATGAATTAAAGCAATGTCCAAACATATTCCAATTTAAAAAGATGTTCAAAGAAACTATATTCCAGAGGTACAGATAACAACAGTGCAATTAATTAATAATCTGGGCTTACACTGAACAATGTGTAATATGTGTAGAATTATTGTTTATAGGTAAATATATGAATTTCCATTAATTACCACTAATTACCATTAATTATTAATTATTTTTTTTTATCTCTGTTGACTTATTATTATAACATTATTATTATATTATATTATTAGTAGAACACATTTAATAGGAAAGAAAGGGTATGAAGGGGTAGGAGTACATAAGTTTTACTTCTTCCTACTCCTTTTTGAATGTGTAAATAGGTTTTTAAGTACAAGAAATTGTGGAGTTTTATTTTTTTAACTGTTCTTTTTTTACATTACTATTTTCTTTGGATGTTGTATTGTATTTACATGTTCAAAATAAAAGCTAAAAAAAAAAAAAAAAAAAACTTCCAGCATATACTGTACAATACACATAATGGGAGTAATTCAGCAAAGTAAAGCCATTTGAGAGTTGGACAACTGGACCACTTATAGACCAAGTGCAAATACACACGTATGAATTCAGTTCATATACTTTATAAACTGAAAAAGCACACAATCACGAGTCTGTGGTAAAAGTAAACCCAAAAATAAACATTAAAAACTGCATAGTAAGCACCAAAAAGGCAAACCAAGCAGATTGCAGCCTGACTATAGATCCAGTTCATGGCCATAAATTGTTTTAAGGATTCAGCAGATTTTTACTATTTGTAACAGAAAAACCGTAAACAAATCTTATTTGCTCCTCTGGAATACTCTAATCGTAAACTGTGAATACAATTCTTTATACTAAAATAATGAATATACATCTTTAAAAGGTTTAATCAGGTCTGAAAATAAGCTACTGTTTTTTTTTTTAATAATGTACTAGGCCTATGAGAACTGAACTGACCCTGACAGGACTCACTGTGTCACACAGTGGGGGAAATGTTGATTTTCTTTTCTTTTTTTTAGAAAGAGACAAAGTATAGAGGCGATTGCATTCACTCCTTTCTCCTGGGAGGGCAACAATACACCAGTCCAGAACAGAGTGCTGACATGGCTTTGCTCTGTCTGGGGAGAAAAAGGGGGAAGCAGCAATGCAGTGAAAAGAATCAAGGGGCTTTAGTGTCATTACAGAGAGAGCAAACGACATACATAAAACATTCCTTTGCTATCCTAAGGCTAAACATTAACCTCAAGTTGTACAATGCGTCCACAAAGGAGTGTACAGACAGTAGATGTCGTAGCCAGGTAACGGTAACAGCTAGTGGCACCGACACTGGACTTTAACTCAAAATGAGGATAAACTTACGGACACTAAAACAAACAAAAAAAGCTGGTAAATGTTGTCACCTTTATAGCCTGCATGTCACCCTGGGTTTTGCACAGCCAAATAACTCCAGGTTAAGTTAGCTACACATGTGACCCAAAATGCAGGTTGTTTGAAGGTGTTTTGGGGGCAAGAAATGCAGCGGTTGAGTAACGTTGGCATTGCAGACAAGGTGGATAAAGTTTTAGCTGACGTCAATGCTAACGTTACACCCATAGACAGTATATAAGGTTACACCCAGCCATCTCAGTGCTTTGTTAGTGGATATGTTGATGAAACCGTAACAGTTGCCTTCATTATCATGTAACGTTGTAGCTGTAATATTTGACCGTTAACCACTTAGCGTAAGATAACGTTAACAGCTGCTAAACAATAACGTTAGCCATTTGACTAACGTTAACCGGGAACATCTCCGGTTACTGTTGACTTGTTACCAATATGGTTTATTTATTTATTAGCTAATTCAACTCACCTCACGAGCCTGTTGACGTCAGCTGAAGTTAACTGGACCGTCTGACCGTTATTATGCTGTAATGTTAGTTGTGGCTCTGTTAGCGTGCTAGCTAACTATTCATAGTTATCCCAGTTAATTAATATCAAAATCGGTTGAGCAGCATCTCAAATAACGAACACTAACGGTAACTTAGCGGTGTTGGGCCACTTCCATTGCTACGTGCTTTTCCTACAAGCGAGGGATACAAATATTTGTGTTGATTTCCGGTAAAACAGGAACTCCAGGATTCCCTGAACACGTGTATTGGGAATGAGGACATACGTCACGATCTATGGTCACGATTTGTCAATGGTCTGAGCCCGTCCACCATTTTGGGATCCTATGCTAACGGTTGCCAGGGGCGACAGTGTCAGAGCGACACAAACGGAGCTGGAAAAGACGGCTCAAGGAATTATCATTAAGGCGTTTTGTTCTCTTAATACATCCATGGTTTAAACAGAGAAATTAAGAGAAAATTAAGAAGAAGGCAGCAAAAGAAAAGGGCCCTTACAGGGACAAACTGATAGGAAACAACAATCTCTGAAACTGGTCCAGTATATTAATCAGTTAGTTTCAGTTAGTTTGCACTAAAAGTTCAGTTTTTGCCGCTGACAGACTCAGATTATTATTCTAAGTGTCTGACAACATTATGAAAGGATCCCTACAGAGATAGCTAGACGTTTTAGTTAAAGAGTAAGATCCTTTTAGTTTAACATGAAACAGCCCCGAAATCACCATCACCAAACTCCACCAGACTCCATGTAAATAATCATTACTTTTATCATCGTAAAACACACTTCATTCAAAGTGGACAGAAACTAAATAAAACTACCAAAAGCCGTCTTTGTTCATCTTTCCACTGTTCCAACAATCACCACTCTGGTTTGGTTGAAATAAACCCTTAATTCACCAATTTACATGTGAAAATATGCAGGCTCTATACACGCTAAAAGTACTGATTATTTACATGGAGTCTGGTGGAGTTTGGTGATGGTGATTTCGGGGCTGTTTCATGTTAAACTAAAAGGTCTATCTCTGTAGGGATCCTTTCCAGTCAGTGTGGTATCTCTGTGCTGGACCAGAGAAAGGTCCTTTCTTCTAATTGCAGCCACCCAAGAAATCCGACGTCTCCTTGTCACATCGGAGACATGCTCTCCCTTCATGCTTTTTCCATGTAGGGAAACGAAAAAAGAACTTATGGTTCCTATGGTTTCCATGACAATCGTGTGAGACACTGGAGCATTTTTTCTTTTACAAAGCAGTGTTTTCCAGGCATTTAAAAATAGTGAGGAATTACAACAACCTCCTCTGCTACCAATACAAACAATGAAGGGTTCTGGCGGGTAGCCTCCCAAAATGGCGGAAGGGGGCGGGGCGCTGTGTAGTGACATCATCTCCACATTCTCAATAGAACACATTTTGAAAGGTGTGATTAGTAATTATCATAGACAGTATATAATTATCATAGACAGTTACTTATTGGAAAAAACGCCATCTCAAATAAACAATAATTTATTTTTGTGTGAAGTCATTCACCGAACATCCGGTGTTATTTTAACTTGACAGTTGTTTCCGGTTTGATTCAGCCTCAGCCGCAATTACTTCTGGGAGGTCAAGTTCTTTTAGTCAAGCAAGTAATACTCCTTGATTCAAAGCCCAAAAATAACTTAAAAAGAAATATAACCCTTGTTGGATTATTAGATTATCAATAAGTTTCATCAAGAAATCACTCTTTGATGGAAACATGATAAGAGGCCCCAACTAGACACTGCTTTTTAATAAGGTATAATAAAATCTAAAAAAAAAAAAAAAAAAAAAAGTTGGGTACCACAGGTTTAATCTTAATCTGAAAAGTAACCAGCAACTACAGTAAATTTGTCAGATGAATATAGTGAAATAAAAAGTACATTTCCCTCTGAAATGTAATGAAGAAAGTATTCGAAAAAGGAAATACTCAAGCCAAGTAGGCCACTTCAAAATTGCACTTAAGTACAATACATGAGTAAATGTGGCCTACCTGTATATGCACCAAATTCTGTGACATGATTTTGAATTTCAGCTATATTCCCACTGAACATTTTATCATACTTTATCACATATGGCTACTCTATTCTGATTTCAATATACCAAAATCTCTGGTATACATTGCTAAAGGATTTATGTTTGATAACAGCATTTGCAGTGGCAACACACCTTCAATTTGTAATTGGATGTCATAATCTGGTGCAACACTTGGGAACCCTGAAATTAATGCTAAGATAAAATGGATTCAGTAAAATGGATAAAAAAGAAGTTTGAGCAAGATCATAACGCTAACTTGTGGAAGCCAACACTAACACAATATTTGGTTTCATATTCGTCTGTTATATCAGTATGAAAAGAACCACCATGCAAAACAAATTTACAAACATGTTTAATGGGGAAAAATGGCTCCAAAGGCACCATGCGTCTTTTATTGTTAGATACATTTGTTTGATTACATAGTCCAACCTCTACTTTGAAGTATAAAATTGCAATGCACAATGGTAACAAAGACAACAGTAAACCACCTTAAACCAAAAACAAAACAAAATCTGCCCACACCATTCAGAATATGATACATAACATTAGATATCTCATTATTAATTATCAATATCAGCACAATCACACATTATTTTCAGTGAAGCATATGGCAAACACTGAAAGTCAAAAGACAACAGAATAAAAAAAAAAAAAAAACATGAATCTTGATGAAGGCGAAAACATGTCTGTATAAAAGATAAATTGAGAAACCTGCTAGAGGAGGAGTGTTATTGTATCTAGCTTGTGAAATATGACATTCAAAGCCAGGTGCAATTATTATTTTAAATTTGAACTTTTATATCACAATTGTCCAGTGAACCACACAGAGTAGACACTTGTCTAGCAGGATCCATGGGATGACAGTCTCAAATATGTGTCCTGCAATACTTTTAACATCTCCATCACAGTGGAAAATGATCAATACATCTCCAGTACCCCACCCTGCCCTCCCGCTATTTCTTTTCCAACCCTATAAATAACAATCAATGGTCATACTCTACAGCACAGAGACAATAGCTCTCATTCAAGACAATTATTTCATTTGATTTTCAAAATAATTTCATGTTTAATGTCAGTAAAAAAAAAAATTTGTCTTAAATATCAAAACTGAACTTTTATCAACGGATGCAGCTTCTCCACACATTACAGCGGAGAAGGGTGAAGCAAATGAACCGGCTTCACAGCATACAATCTCTTTTTTAAACAAAAGAAACAGTGATCAACTTCTCTCCACTCAAACCATGGTCTCTGTGCTGAGTTACTTGATCACAAATATGAACAGAAAGTCCCCCAAAAAAAAAAAAAAGAAATACTCCTATGTAACACATATTCCTTTAGCATCCACTGACTCACAGTACAGAAACAGTTCATTTTTTTAATAAGGCTACATAACAAACTCAAGGCAGAAAATAAGCACTGCTGTTGCTTCACCTCCCCTTCTTGATCTTTTAAGTGCAACCAAGCACACGTCTTCAAACAGAAAGAATTAACAGGGGAAGGGTGGCAAAGCCCTGGCTTTATGTCAGGCTAGCAATGGTACAAGGCATCTTTAGTGTCAAAAGTCAGTTATAGATAGATGCTTGTAAGACCTGATTTTTAAATTGTGTAATAAAACATAAAAAAGCAGAACCTAAATAGTACGGTAACACAATAAACCTTCTCCCTATACACGTGGACTGTAAAACTTGGGACGATCTTTTTGTAAAAACAACAGGCTACATGAAAATTAGTTATCCCATCCCATTCCTCTGTGTGCCCAAATACAAAAAAAACATCTCAAAAGATGTCAATCTGAGAGGTTTCTTTCCAAAAAAAAAATTTCAGACAAAATACACCAGTCTGACTGTTTACTGTTTGTTTAAAAACAAGAGGTAGTAAAAAAAGGCAATCAAAAGTGGCAGGCAATGATATAATCTTTGGAGAAAAGGCACTTGCTTTCCTAACCAACCTACTGCAACAACACCACTTGGCTCTGGTTTTCCCCTTCCGTGGTCCTGTTCTCTCTCTACTTCTTCAATCTTATATACACTTCTCTTATTGCTCCGAGTGTGATCACCTTGAATACTATAGAGTCTTTCCAACCCTAAGCACATTCTCGTTCCCTCAATAAAAACATTTCAAGCTCCATCAATGACCTCGGCAAAAGTGACCCACTTCATCTAAAGCATGTTTAAACACATGGAAAATAGCTGGTTGTTCGAAAAATCCGTAATTCTTCAAAATTTCTTTGCGCGTTGGCACGTTGAGATTCACTCTTTTTTTTCCTTGTGAACAAGACAACTTCTTTTAAAGCATATTGTGTCCATGTTAGTTCGGTGTAGCATTTCTTTTATGTTTTTTTGTTGTTGTAGTTTTTCCTGGATGGTTGACGGTCGAAGAGAGATTGTGTCACGCTTTTGTCTGGCTTTTCCAAAACCTCCCTGAGGAGCTGTTAGTCTTTAACAAGTCTGTAGACATGATACTGAGCTCCATGTTCACTTGTAGAAACCTCAAAAACAAACGCTATACAGAGCAAGGTCTCCTGGGTGTCGCGGTTCGTCACCACCTGAGGGGCAGAGGGAAAATGTCAAGTGAGAAACAGTTTGTCTAGAAATGCTACAGTGACAAACATAAATTCATGATTTTAATAGTTTGACTTTTTGGGAAATACTCTTATTGTCTTTCTTGCAGAAAGTTAGATGATACAATTGATACCACTCACGTCTGTACCCTAAATGTAAAGCTACAACCAGCAGCCTGTTAGCTTAGCATAAAGACTGAAAACGGGGAAACAGCTAGCCTGGCTCTGTTTGAAGGTAACACAATCCTCCTACCCAGCACATATAGAGCTCCCTAATTAACACATTATATCTTGTTTTTCGTAATCTGTCCAAAAACCAGTGTAAAAACAACACATTGTGGCCGGGCTAGCTATTCCAGTGTTTGTGCTAAACTACGCTAAGCTATGCAGCTAGCTTCACATTTACCGTACAGACATGAGAGTGGTATCGATCAACTCATCTAACTCTCTGCAAAAAAGCAAATATTACATGTATTTCCCAAAACATTAAACTATTCCTTCAACAATCCAATATTATTGAGTGTATATTACCTGTAGAATAGTGAAGTTTTCAAGAACACTGTTCATCATGTATTTTTCAGGCAAATGTTTGAGTTTGTGGATAAAGTTGATCATGTACTCGCACATAGGAGAGCGGTGGATCCTGTAAACACACCTTCCTCCCTCCAGGCGGGCATATTCTGTCTGCAACACACACACACACACACACACACACACACACACACACACACACACACACACACACACACACACACACACACACACACACACACACACACACACACACACACACAGTCAAAAACATAAAGTAATAAGGTTAAAATGAGAAGCTGCAGTTGTTTGAGAGAAGAACACAGAATCAAATGAACACTCTTACCTCTACTTTCTCCACAACCTGCTTGCCAAACGAGCAGACTTTGGTTGAAACCGTGATGGTCATGTTCTCGAGGCTGCTGTACTGGCTGCTGACACCGTAGAAAGAGCCAGGGCCGTCCTGCATGCCGCTACTGTTCAGGTCCGCCTGTAGAGGGCAAACATTTCATCAGATTGGTGATGATCATCACATAACTTCGATGTAACTTAAATGTCCTCATAGTACATTAATTGTGAGGTTGAAAGTAGGTCTGCACAATATATTGTTTTTTATCGTTACAGCGATATCAACTGGCGCAATAAACACATCGCAAAAGGCTGCGACATATGGCGAAAGACAGTCAGAGATTTTTTTGTTAGTTGAAAGAAAATGTTAGTAGAAAAGTGCCCTTAAAAATGTTACTATCATTCTTTTTTAGAGGTGCCTTGTATATTCAATAGCAATAGCAGAATATTGAAAGCAGTAAAATGCAGAACTGAGTACACTTACACAATAAACAATATCTGTTTATTTATTGCAAGTAATATCATTATCGCGATACTGAACAACGTTCTCGCATATCGCATATTTTCCTCATATCGTGCAGCCCTAGTTGAAAGAACATTTTAGTGTGTTTTTGACAAACGTCTTGAGACTAGATGTTTTGGGACAACATAATGTGTGCAGATACAGTTGCCTTCTATATAATCTTTTATTAAAATTTGCCAAGTCCACCACTGCGACATAAAAAAGCAAGTGGTTTGCATACTTTGCTACCACTTGTGTCACTCTAAAAGTGAGAAGTTGTAAGTTAAAAAATTCCTGCAATGGTCTCAATATAGGATACAAATATTGATGTATGCCCGCCAGTACACAATGAAGTAACTATTAGAAAAAGCATTACCAATGTAATGGGATTCTGTCAGTAAAATACAATTGAAATACAATTTTATAAGACTTCTTGCATATGTTTTATGTACACTACACACAGAAGACAGATACATTTTCTGTTGTTGTTATTGCTTCCCGTTAAGCTAAAACCTTCTGCTTCACACTTTTCCGTATTGGGGTAATGTGGCATCAACCAGACAAAGTGAAATACAAATGCATAATAACAACTTATAACTGGTAGATGACAGATATAACAATAACATCCTACCCAGAATTTAACTAGGAAGAAAGCATTCTGAGGGCCTTTCTCATAAAGCTCTTTGAGGCCGCCCTTCTTCTCAGGGAACTTGTCGTAGATCTGCCGGATGTCCACGGCCTCGAGGAGCGGGTCGCTGTAGGAGGGGTTAGTCTGTCCAATGTGGACAAACAGGTGTTTGCTGTACTGCAGTGGACAGAGACCGAAGAGACAAGAGAGGATGTGATTAACCTCAGGAACATCAGCTGCAGATCTTAATATGACACTGTTCACTTTTGAGAATAAGGAAAGAGCAGAGTTTTCGGTGGTCCACCAAACATCACTAAAATATTCTGTAGTTTTTAGCCTTTGTTGTACATTAGGTACCATACAGAGTCACCACATGAGGACAATCCAGATGGGGCCAGAGATACTGTCCATTACTAAAATCACATGTTTTGTTGCTGTGTGCATGGACAGAATATGCAGGCCCCTGCAAAGGCCTCCCACCCTTCCAACATAGGAGCAAGACAGCTAGACTTCCCATTTGTAGTTATTTTGCATCTCTATTGGTGACATTCTGCAGGTGAAACAGAGCTCTAAGGTACTGCTGTTGGTTCAACAACTGCTCCTAGATGCATGCTAGAGATATAGAGAGGCTGTCTGACTCATATCCTAAGCTTCCTGCCACAATAGATCCACACTGACACTCCTCTGCACAGATATTATACTAAAATAGTATAGGACACAATCAAAGAAAGCCTGAGATGTTGGTTCTATTTTCTTAAAGCATGGATACTCTGCTGTTACTGTAGCCTCAGTATGCCGTGCAGCTGTAATATGAAGGACAAAATAAATAAAAAGTAAACAGAAACAAATATTGGATTGGATTGATTGGTTGATACTCAATTAAAAAAAAAAAAACATTCTCATCAGGATCAGGAGCAACAAACATGATCAGGACATCCCTGCTTTTAACTGAACTCTGTGACTTTCCAACAGGAAATCTTAACAGTCAATTTAAAGAAAGGCTCTGGCCCAGAGGCCTCCTCACCCATCCGGGCCCTGGGCCTACACCAGCTAGTCTCGTTCAGTAATCCATCCATGTCTCTTTTCAATTCAATTACATTTTTTTGTCATTGACACAATGTGCAGGCACATATGTAACGGAATGTAGGTTGAGTCTCCATCCTCCAACAAACAGTGCACATACACAGTATATTAAAAGACACATTTTTAACATCGACATTATTTACATTATTTATTTGTGGAAAGCCTTATTGTACATTTTCACTCACGTTGTCTGGGTCTCTCTGGACCTCCATGAAGGCTGAGTACTCCAGCATCCGTAGCTTGGAGGAGGCGATGGTCCGGTCCTGCCACACTGGCACTGCAGTAGCAGATGGAGGAGGAGGAGGTGCCAAAGGCTCATAACCTGAATGGCACACACAAAAACATTTATAAAACAGTCATTTTTAGTTTCATTTTTTGCAAAATTCTCACAGAATTTTTACCTTATACTTACTTGGTATGGATTGTTGTACAGGACCTGATAGGCTTGGGTATGGGGGCTGTGCAAAAGGTTTGATACTGAAAGACAATAAATGGTTCGGTGTGACAATGAGCTCTACTACACACGGTCAGCAACAGATTTTTGTAGCACATGGGTCCTTCTATATTTGTATTTCTGATGCAGGTTTTTTTATTGTGAAAATCTGTTAGTGTCAAAGGCATGTGTTGTTGCACCAGCTAGGCGTAAGTCCACCTGCTTCATTGCTTCGTTATGATGCAAAATAGCATCAATTAATTGTGCGTTAACTGACAAATCTAAGAAAATTGATTAAAATATTTAGAGACTTTAGTCGTTTTTCAGTGAACGCAAGTCATCGAACACTATGCGGATTTGTCTCCCATGTTTATTTTTTCTCAATCAAATTTGAAGCAGTTAATTTGCCCGGTGGTGGTTTACATCAGTGCAGGAAACATACAGTACAATACAGTGTAGAAGAAGAGTTAGTTCTGCTTTGTGCTCACAGCTGGACCTCGGCTAGGGGGAACTTACGCATGGCTGGTGCGGCCAAGCCCAGGAGTCCTCCCCTGGTTGAGATCTAGAATCAGCCTGGTGTGCAAAAATGTGATCCGTTAAACATGCCCTGCAACACCGACCTGACATTAAACCTAAACCCCTGCGCTGACTCAGTCACTCTTTATGTACTCTTCTTTCATCTCTAATAATAATAACTTATTTATATAGCGCCTTTCACGAAACCCAAGGACAATTTTCAGAATTACGGGGGAAACAGAGCTAGGGGAGGTCGGAGGCCAAGCTCTCTCTTCAGATAGTAAATAGAGGGTGTGATGTCACCCCCAAAACATCTTGTGGGTTCATTAGAGGGGTTTACTTACTCCTGAGAAGGTCCAGGCTGTCCTGGGATAGCAGGCCAGAACTGCAGAGCAAGAAAATATTGTTAATAGTTTTGCAGGATTAATTAAGGTATTTTTCAGATAAAATCCAACGTAATTTTCATGACTGAGAAATGCAACAAAAATGTGTTTATGTGTAAGAGAATGAGTGGTGGGCTAACTCTGGGTGGTTGGTAGGAGGCAGGAGGCATTGTTGGAAGGTGATTCTTTATCATACTCGGGGAGACGATCTGTGCAGACGACAGTGCTGCCATGTTCTGCAGGGCTTTGTCTTTAGACGCCTGATCCTACAGATTGAAACAGAGGAACAACGGGAGTCAACCACAAGGTGGCGCCACAACCTAAACATTACCTACTGCTGTAGTAGAGGGCACCTGAATTTTGAAATTAATATGTTTGATAATCTTGAGGTGGGATTTTAAGAGTTACGATAAACTTGACATGAGTTTAGCTTAAGAGTCAATAAAAACAATTATTTTAATTATTCTCAAAACTTAATAAAGAGAACATTTCTTGAAAGAGCAGCTTGACAGAATGAAGCAAAGAGTAGAACGGAGAAGATGAAGCCGCACTGGTATTTAAGCTCGGGTCACACGACTAATTGAATGTCAGTGTGTTACCAGGATCACCACAGGAAAAAGACAATAAAGAGAGTGCTTTGGTCTGAAATGCAGATTTGCATTTGTGTTGCATCGAAGTGTACATCAACAAATTAAATTACTGATGAAAGTAATACTATGTCAGGGAAAACATTGCAAAGGATAGCCTATACAAAGCCAACTAATTCATGTCCATGGTGCATGACACATATTGCAAAGCTTTTATTTTAATACACCAAACTCAGTTTAAAATGTATCCTTTTGCTGTTTTTCATGTTTGCAAAAGAATGCACTTAAGATAATTAAGCTATGACTTTGCAACTAAAGGACAGATGCCTCAGAAGCGAGAACCCAAATCAAACACCTTAATGCAAAGCAAGCAAGATTTGGGGTTTTTGGAATATGCTGAGGGGATTACACTATATCAGGCAGGATGCGGAGCAGTCTTGGGTTCAAAGTGGGGCTGCTTCCTAAGCATTGCTTCATTACAGGATAGTAATGGGGCGGGGGCGCCATGCCAGCAGAGGGCCATAGCAAGGGGACAGTGCACTGGTGCTGCCAAACAAAGGAAGGAGGGAAGCATATTGCACAAGTCAAATTCACTTACCAAATTCATCGCCTGAATCAAAAAAGAGAGAAACCATTAGTACGGTGCAGTTCTAAATGTTGTGTTGAGATTACTTTGTTCAGTTTTGGTTGAGATAAATCCTGGTTTGCCTCTTCTGTTTATATAACGTAGACTTGGTGTGCAATAACATAAGTTTGCTCTGGTAGAGAGGTTACAAGGTTCACTAGGGACTGAGGTATTGCTTCATTACGGGTTCATGACAATATTATACATTTCATAAGACATTATCAATAACGAAATTTGCCAAACCTTTTACATTACATTTGGTAATGTGAATTCTTGTTTTATTTTATTTCATTTCACTAGACTGCAGTAAAAGGTTGAAATAATACACAATAATTAATGCAATTTTCTTCAAAATCATGTATAAGGACTATAAAACAAAGTGTTTTTAAAGGCTATTCTTTCAGTAAATACCCAATACAAATCTGTAGTGTATAATTGGGGAGCACATCGCTTTATAACACTAAACATTTTACCCAGTAGAAGACCAACCGAAGAAAAACATGATGCAAATAGTAAAAACTGAAATCCTTGGAGGTTTGTTGCAACACAAAGCCTTCGATGTACACCTGGTACTACAGTGTGTAGCTTTTTTAGCAGTCACACTTTAACTCCCTGTTTGTTCAGCTGAGGCTACAATTTCCCTTTATTCCCGAGAGGTAAGAGTTGCTCTTTGTCAGCCATTTGAACTTAAAACAGTGGCTTGGAAAGGTTTGTTAAGAGTGTTGGGAAATAAACTACTTTGGCTTCACTTCATAAAGGCTTGATAAACACTTGAATATGGCGTTGGCATGGCTACAAATGCATGTTCAGTAGTTGATATTCCATGTTTTAAAGCTACAGGAAAGAAAGATAAAAAAACAAGAACAGCATTGAAAGTGCAACTACCATCATCCAACTAAGGTGAACTCACAAAGCATAAAAAAGCCAAATGACTTAACTAAATTACACGCTGACTGATCAGTTGAAATGAAAGTAAGATTGTTTTATAAATGGGTTTAATGAGTACACAGGTGATTACAATTTTTAATATTGTTATTAATTTTGCTACAAATATGTAGAAGGAGACAGGTGGTCGTGTGAGCAAAAAAGTAATCACAGAAAGAGGAGATGAGAACATGATTAACCCCTTCAGCGGAGAGGATTAAAGTCCCTACACCGAATATAATATAAGCTTTGAAAGACCTAAAACCTGATCTTAATACCATTATACTTCTGCCTGTTGGTCCATTTTTAGAGCACACATTGCACAAAATATATAAGAGTGCCAATCAAGTGTATTGTTTAGATATGCTGAGCCCAACAAAACAACAACGTGATGAAAATATGTTTGGAAAATGACATTCATTTTAAGATCTGCAAACATGTTTGAAACACAATTCCTGACACCATAATGTGACTGTGAGAAGAGCAGGGAGGATAATGTGGCGGCCTTGCTTTATAAGTCCTGTGACTACACTAGTGAGGACTTCTAACTTTCAAACAAGAGAGGGAAGTTTTGGCTTACTATGAACAGTCCTATACCTTGTATTCATGTTGAGTTTGGCATTTGTGGACAGCTCAAAAACTTGCGTCACTGGATGAACAAGTTGAGTCCTCCTACTGTACGTAATACAATCACTTATCGCAGTCAAAGTTTATGTGATGTAAGAAAATAGTGGGTCTCTGCACCGTCATTGCAGCTGGGGAAAGACTAACGGCACTGTAGCAGCACTTTCTAATCATGTATAGGATAGCTGTGACATCACAACCATACACACGTATGGCTCATTTAAAAGCCACTGTGTCTGAATGGGCTGTGTGCATTTCTCTGTGGATTGATTGTTTTGATACTTATATAAGTACAATATTTATATAGCACCTCGACTTGCTTTATAATAAAAAAAAGACATGGATATCTCACTCTTCGAAATTTAAAACAAAATGTGGATGCTGGGTTCCACTGTAGGATTAGTCTGCATAAAGGGGTTAATTTAAATTGAAGTTAGCACTACAGAATGCAACAATGTCGTCTGTATTTACACAAGTCTGCATTATGTATATGTGAATATGCAAAAAAGGATAAAAAGCATGAAGAGAGAGCAGAGGGATTGAAAGAACTACAAGACAAGTCCAAAGGATTCATATGATAATGTGTTTTTTTTTGAATGTTCAGTTTCACAAAACACATCACAAACAGACACATTAAAAGGAACTAGAAGTATCGAAGTAGAGAGCATTTTAGGGAAAGAAGAAGTCTTAGAGAAGTACAGTATGCTGCAGAGGCATAGCTGGCACAGAGGACGGACACAGAGCTGGAGCAACATGCGGATAAATGACAGTTCGCTGGGCTCATCATAGCAGCTTGTGCTGCATTCCTTTAAAGCAGCTAACAACTTTCACTACTGAGTGATGGGGTTAGTCTCACAGTAAGTGCAGCTCTGACCTACAGTAGAAGTTAAAAAGCTTTGTCTATTTGTGCGTTGCATGCAGAAGCAAGACTGCGGGTTTATCAGAGAATTCACTCCTTCAGAATGTTTGTAATATCCGATTTATCATTAAAAATGCATTTTACTTGCCAAGCTTACATCCACTTATCTAGCAGGACCTGGCCTTGCATCAAAGCAAGGACAGATAATGATATGCAAGAATTAGGTGGTTAGTGCAAAGCCAAGCCTTTACCAGCCCCGCCGAGCCCGCGGTGAAGCGCATACCTTTAGCTTTGACTGGATCTCGCGAGATTTTCTCCGGGCGAGAACCTGCAAGTGGCTAGAAACCTGCACAGAAGAATAGCCAAGAGGAGGGAAGAGGAAAAGGAGACAGGGAGAGAAAAGACAAGGGAAGAAAGAGAGAAAGGGAGAAGCCGTAACCAAAGAGGAAAGAGACGCCCAGTCAGTGTTGCCGGGAGGCAGATTGGTGGCACCTACCTTTATACCCGCCTGGTATTCACGAACTTTCTTCCGTGCTAACACCTGTATGTGACTAGACACCTAAAGGGGTGTGAAACAGTTTTTGAGCATAAAAACAACATGCACTCAGATTCATGCAAACACATATGCATGCACTTGCAGACACACCTACTTACAGAGGTAACACACAAAGTTCATGCAAACAATACAAGTTGATTTAAAGCATAAGTCTGGTGATAGTCTATATTGTTCTAATTGTCAACAAAACCCATGAAAACACCAAAGCCATCAATGGACTGATCTTCCCAGCATGTATTGTCTGTGTAGCCAAAGCGTGATATAGTTTATTTCTTATAGACCTCCATTTGTGTTCAAAAAACTATTTAAAATATATAAATGAGGGTGACATGTTTCCATGGACATTATAGCATTTTTCCCACATACACCAACCTGCTGTAAACACTCACTAGAGCATAAAATGTGTATTTATCTGCAGCTGAAAATAGCCCCCCCAACTAGAGATCATCTTGCGAAGGGATCACATCAGCCAGTGGTGTAAAGTGGCCAATGGCCCCTTCCCTACTTCCTACCCCCATACTTTGAGTGTCCTTGCTCGGAACACACCCATCTTGGAACTCGGCCTTCATTTTGATGTCACCTACATACCTGTAAAGTTTCGCGACTGCATCTTGCATGATTGTGAAGGTATTGCGCTGAAAAAAATCTGTCTGTAGACAGACATCTAAACACCAGGCAAAGTACTCAAATTCACATCTGTGATAGTTTCTGCTACAGTAGGTGTCTCCAGGACCACATCTTGCCATGGTGACACACAGACACACACACAGACACAGACACACACACAAA
Organism: Perca flavescens; assembly: GCF_004354835.1. NCBI lineage: Eukaryota > Metazoa > Chordata > Actinopteri > Perciformes > Percidae > Perca > Perca flavescens. Next base: position 16,224,823 of record NC_041334.1, read on the forward strand.
AATCAGTGTCCCTGTCCCGGCTGGTTTGAGTAGTGTTTGCTAAAAACTACAGTGCCCAGCTGTTTTAGGAAACTACTTTGCCTTTTAAAATGGTTAAACTATATATTTGTGACCCACCTTTAACAATTTACATGTTCAGCAGGAATAGAATGGGCTTGGGGGCCACCGTAAATCGAAAGCTATTGAAAAAAGCTCTATTACATTGTTGGTTTTGGTGTTTTCATGGGATTTGTTGACAATAAGAAACCTATAATAAAACCAGACTTTTCCTTTTAATATGTTTTAATACAGTTGTTTGTAATTAAGCGTGACATCAGAAACTATTAATCATTTTATAAAACAGTTGTTGCTGTTTTTTACCCTTCTGGGGGTGAATTTGTTTGTCCAAATTGTGCCCCTCCATCCAACCCACTCCAGCACCATAGACCTTTGCATAGGCACCCTTGGGCCTTGGGCTGGGGTCATCTGTACCCTTTGCCCACCCCTCCCACCTGCTTGTACTATCAGTAACTAAAACTAAACTCATGCACGATAATTCTAATCCAATCATCAAAACTTGTTTACCTGTTTTCTTGTGCGGGTTTTGCCCGTCCTCAGCTTGATGTACCTTGCTATCAATTCATTGCGACCTGGAACACAAAACAGAAAGAAAGGTCACAAACAAAAGCCAGTATACAAGAATACATGACAGAAGATTAGTTAGCATTCGTACATTAGTGATAATACCCTAAAATGGACAGAAGGTGGCCCTCTTGTCCTACCTTGAGTACACATCTTATTACAGCAGTGTGACATTTCCTCAGACCCAGGGCAAACTCACTTTTGACACAGGCCATAATAACACCTCAGTTTCCTATAGGAGACCGTATTTAAAATTCTGTTTCATTTTTTAAAATAAGGCATGTATAAAAAAAGCGTGATTTTCTAGTTTTACCCCAAAGTTTTAATTAGCTCGTTTCACACCTCCTTATTGTGTGCTCACGTGGCCCTGAAGCCTAATTATAGAGAGGGCTTGGAAAACAGAACCATGTCTTTCATGACATAACATCTACTTTCGACATTCTACACAAACAGGTTGTGCAGAGAACAGGCTTCTATTCTGGACGAGCATGAGATTTAACAAGCACTGCCTTTTCAGCAAAGTCCAGCTAGGACCAAGCAAAAATCATCTTTGGTGTGGAAGAAGTGCAAACAGCATTATTATGTTGTCTCGAGGGGAAATCAGTCCATCAATCTGTTTTACTTATTTTCTTTGCCAAGTCACGTTTACTGGGTTTCTGTGGCTGAAAATTGGGCCAAAGGGAGAGGTTGAACCGCTCTATCATTATGAATAATGACCTTAACTCTTCTAAATTTGCTGACAGAAATTTACACCAACAAAAACTGGTCAAGATGTGCCTTCTTAAAACACACACAATACACTGTGTGTCTAGGAAGTTTAACAGTCTTTTGAGTATCCGGACACATAATGACAGGAGAAACGAGTCCTGTTTTTTCACACACTCTTAAGTACTCCAGAAGGCCCTGGTTAGTGCAATTACCATAAAAGTACTGCAGGCCATCTCAAGCAGACTTGCAGCACTCACCGTACTCTTAAACCAGTTAGCCCGGCGGTCAGCCAGAGGAGCAGAGCTGAACTGTCTGCCGATACTGAGCTAGCCCGTCCCCCCTCTGCCTCAGGCCAACGATGGACATGCCCGCTCCAGCGCCTCCGCATTCCTAGCATTCCTCTAAGCCTGTCACATCTGTGCTAGCCAGTCTGATTGGCCTGGGCCTGCGAACACAGCCAGAGCTTGGGTGAACACACACATTCACTTCCAGCTCTGGGAGACGCAGGGGTTACAGCCGAGGTGAGGGCCATTAGGTTGGGTTAGGGGGTCGTCGGTTAGAGGGGCAAAAGGGGCAGCTGATGCTGTAACTCTTGGAGGAAACACAAAGCCATAACTGTCTCTGCCAACAACTGCCACCTGGCAGCATAGCAGCCCCCTTTTCCCAAAACAACACCACCGTGTGACCCTGCACCCAACGGACAGCAGCACCTGCTGCCGACCATCCCAGCACAGGATGGCAGAGAAAGAACAATGCCAGTTCGACCCCCACGCAACTGTCACTCTCAATCTCTTCAGCTGAGGAGCAGAGGGGGAAAAAACATTACATCGAGCCAACCACAGAGTTCTGCTATGAATTTCACAAATATCTCATTGCAAAGTACTGTATACTGCGATACAGTATGAACTACAGATTGACTAAAAAAGTAAAAGATAAGAATTTCTCTGAGAATGGTGAGGTGGCCTCAGTGTTAGACTCAGTGTTGCCGGCCAAACTGTAAATTCAAAGCAGACTTTCGGGACCCTCTAAGCTGGGGTTCAGTAAAACTGAACTAAATCTCTTTTTCACAATATTATGGAAATGATTTCAAAATAGCAGACCGCATACATTTTTTGTAACTTCCTTTGTAATAGTGTTGAGCACAGAAAAAATATTGCATGGTAAATTTAAAAATACGTTTAGTTCATCGGTTGAACAGTGCAGTTTTGTGGTTGTGCGCTGAGATGATATCTCCAGTTTTCCCACAGCATACGGTTGGTTTTGTGATATTTTAAATAACAGGTTTTGTTTTATGTGATACAGAGTTGTTGTTTTTTTGCAGCAGAGACACTTTTAAGGGATTGGACAACTTACTCCAGTGTTTCATTTCAAAGTTTCAAATAATCTTTTATAAGTTGAATGTTAAAATGATTTGGAAATGAAAGACAGAGAGACACATTCTTAACTGCTTTTTTTCAGCTCTTTGGAAAAAGACAAACTGGATCATGATACCACTGCGACATATTGAACAGAGCCTTTACATTTTATCAACCATTACCTCCCTAATCTCAAAAAAAGAACACAAAAAAGAAGGCCCCGGGGCAAAAGCAAGGATTTCAGAAACACTGAGGTAATCAGTGCCAAATCCATCACCTTTGCATCAAATTTTGAAGACCAAAGCATACAACACATTTTGAGGGGTAACATAATCATAATCTGTGTTACACCCCAGTCCTCAGACACACAAAGACAACCGCTAAGCAGAGCTTATTCAACACTAAAATTAGGAGTTAATGCTTTCAAAAACAAAACCTGTAGCTGGATGTAATTTACTTAGTTTAAAATACAAAATCACAACCTGACATAGAATATTTAAAAAAAAAAAAAAAAAAAAAAAAAGTTCCAGGACTTCAAAGCAGCAGCTGCATGGTCTGCACATGCACATTTCATGCTGGGGGTTTCTTAGAATAGGACTGGTTATATTAGTCGATAATCTTTTAGACATATTGCTCTCTCGAACCCCAACAGAGAAAGTATAGAGGACGCGATCTGTGTTGTCAATGGCAGCTGCAGCCGCAGCAGCAGCCAACATCTGCTCAGACTTGACATGGTGGAGACGGTGAAAAGGCTGGTCCACACAGCAGGGGGACGTGACAGGTGACAGACACACACAATAGCATTCACAGCCTCACTCGTCTTCTGCCTTTTACTTCCCCCACCATCGCTGTCTTTCCATCTTTCTACCCTCTTTTTGAGCTGCTTATGATTCCCTTGTTGATTGCTCAACACCCACTCAGATCGCTGCAGGCTGCCATTCTTAACCTCTTCCCCCGATAGGACACGCCTATCTTTCTCTTTTACTACATGACTGTTGGAATTTTCCACTTCCACGCTAAGATAGCGGGCAAAAAGGTGATCTCTCTTCACTCTCCGTCACTCCCCCCCATCACCCTCCCTCTCTTTGGATCTCCCTCTCTCCTGAACCCTTTCTCTATCCATATTCCCTCCCCTCCCTTCCTATTCTCATAACATTGAGGTAATCCTAAATTGCTAACATACTGCTCAGCCATGACTAAAAACATTCCTAACATCTCAGTGAGGGGGCTGACAGGGAAGGCCTGCTCAGTCATCATTACAGAGCGCTCAGCCCCCTCTCTTATATACATCCACACACATCTTTTCTCACAACTTTACACATGCACCGAACCTGCCACTAATTCCCAATGCGGCCTTCAAAGGTCAAAACAGACAAAAGCCTCCCTCTAGCACTCAAATCTTTCCCTTTTTTCGTACACAGAGTGCTTTGCAGTAGTGACAGCTGCAGGGCTGAGAGAGAGAGAGAGAGAGAGAGAGAGAGAGAGAGAGAGAGAGAGAGAGAGAGAGAGAGAGAGAGAGAGAGAGATGTGTGCTTGGGGTTTGACATACCTGTCGAGGCCAGAAAACGCAGGGGAACAACATGTCAGCACAGCACCAAAGCAAAACAAGACAGGCAACATTTTTGTGACACACACACGCATCTCCCGAAGACACTTCCTCTGAACTTAGGTCGTAAAATGTGCCAACTATTCAATTCCACCAAGACCGAATGCCTTTTGAGCAGAAATTATTCTTTGGATTTTGGACAGTAAGGGCTGATTACTTTCTGAATAAATACGAGCGGAACATTTAAGGAATTAAAGGTTTGACATTTTAGGAAGAATGCAAGTTTGTTTGCAAGTTTGTTTTCTTGATAGAGAGTAAGATGAGAAGATTGATACCATTCTCACATCTGTCTGTTAAATATAAGGCTACAGCCAGCATCCGGTTAGCTTAGCTTAGCTTAGCTTAGCTTAGCATAAAGACAGGGGAAACGGCTAGCCTGCCTCTGTTCAAAAGTAGCCAATCATCCTACCAGCACCTCTAAAGCTCAATGATTAAAGTGTTATATCTTGTTTGTTTAATCAGCACATAAACTGACTGGGGTTATGTACCAGACCTTTTTTGGCAAGGGGCAGATACTACTTGGTCCAGCAAATGACCACAGTTTTTACACAGTTTTTGTACGGATTAAACAAAGAAGACATAACTTGTTAATCAGTGAGTATAAGGCAAGTGGATTTTGTTACCTATGGACAGAGCCAGGCTAGATGTTCCCCTGTGTTTAAAGTCTTTATGCTAAGCTAAGCTAAGCAGCTGCTGGCTGTAGCTCCATGTTTACTGTATTTTGAAAGTAATGCTGAAATCGATGAAATCAAGTGGTGGTAGATAGATTGTGGTAGATATGTAATATAATGCACATTTTATGAAAAGGGTTCAACAGATCCCAAACTAGAGTTAGCTTATTTAAGTGTTGTTCATGTTCTGGAGTGATTATTAACATGTGTTATTTATTAAAATCAAGTGTTATGTTCCTTCAAACTCTTTGTCACCCCTGAGCTATGTAAATGACTTGTAATGCTTCTGGGAAGTCTAGACAGGTTTTTAGGGCAGGGAACACACATGTATAAAGCAGTCATCTTGCTAAGGCAATGGAAATTAGCAAAAGGTTTCCCACCAATTGAAAAAAAAAAAAAAAAAAAAAGTCCTGGCAGAAAAAGTGGAATTCCCAATGGGAGGAATGACTTGCCTTCTTTTGGAGGCCACTTGCAGTCTGAGACTGCAAGGTAGACAGTATTACATACAGTGCCATCGTTAACATTCCCCTAACCTCACGTCAGGGCAGCTTTTAGATGGCTTAGGTAATCACCTTGTGAGACGGCTTCTTCTGGGGCATGCCTTGGCTCTGCCAGCAGAGCCTCAGATGACTTATTGTAAATGGAGAGTGTTTAGTGCTCTAGAAAAAAACAAGCCTCTAAAAGGGGTCCTGACAGTTTGTTGCTAAGGGGGCAGGTTTGCCGGCCTCTTTGTTGACATTCTCATGACAAATGTATGGAGCCTGCGACACAACACTGCACTGCTAAACAGGGCTGAAGAGTTACTGTATTTAGGTACTTTTAGAGATGCCGGCAGTGACTTGTGCTCAAGGTCTGTACATGTTGTAAACTAGTTGTGTCATTCTGGAAAAAAAATAGAATAGAACAAATAAAATAATACTGATATTTTTAAGCATGTGTCCCTCAAGTCTGCCTAAAATTAAAATTTTAAAGGTTTCATGTAACTAAAAATGACTGAATTCATTACTGAATCACGTCAGAAATGCTTTGTGTAAACAGACTTGAACATGCTATCATTAGTTTAGTCTGTTTTCTTATGTTAGATTAATCTGTCAATTTAGTCTATAAAATATCAGAAAATAACGAAAAATCGCCTGTCATGAGATCCATGAGTCCAAGGTAATATCCCAAAATGTTTTGTTTTGTCTAACCAACATTCCAAAACCCCAAAAATGTTTAAGTAAAAACAATCTAAAACAGAGAAAAGCAGAAAATGATCATATTTGGGAAGGTGGAACGAGCAAATGTTTGGTATTTTTGCTTGATTAATGAATCAGAACAAAAATTGCTACTTATTAATTTTCTGTTGACTAATCGATCGATCCACTCCTTGTTTCCTCACTAATAGGGCTCATTAAGACAGGTTCAGAGTAACAACAGAAGCTGAAATAGTGAGTTATTTCAGGTATGTGCTTGTCCTTGAATAACCAAATGTGACGAATGTGAGGATGAGATTCCATTGCGGGTGAATTACGCCAAAAGAATTCCATCTGTCAAGAACCGAAAAGCAACCTGGTTGCTCTGAAGCCTGAATCAATTGCAAGTTTTTGAGACATGGTGGACAAGAATTAAAAGACAGGGGAGTCTCACAAAGCATGGCTTGAGGCAGTTGAATTACGATGGTGAACATAACATCATTTCACAAAACCGAAAAGGTTTGCTGAGGATAATGGCATGTAAAACAGTAAAGAAGGCAGCAAAGTTCCCCTCAATCAACATTGTTGTTCAGCAAAATTCCCAGCTTCAAATGCTAAATATAATTAGGAGAGCATGCTCTGTTGTAACAATAGGAATGGGAAAGTGGGATCAAAATAATGAAAGACAAATGCATTCAATTCCCTACACCTGCACGTCAGTGATTCTACCAGAGAACTTGCCAACATCCCCATCTGGAGGTTTTCAGGGCATTAAAGTCTCAACACCTGCAATTTAATGAACACACGGCTGGAAACAGCATAACCTTTCTGAAAACATATGGATGTTTAAAATCTTCGACATGCCAATGTGATGTTTTTTGTTCCGGAGTCTCGATTCACGCTGTGCTAATTATTGCCAATTTAACCGAGCCATCCAGCATCAAACGCAACACTTCTCCACAAACCAGCGCCAAGCAGTCACCTACAGGCAAAAAAAACTCTTCCAGCGGTACCGGTTTGTGGAGAAACAAGCACATGACGTTCAGCGATAAAACACAAAGAGCAGGTTTTGCGACTGAAAGAGTAGCGAGGAAGAGAAGAGGCCATAAAACAGTGGGCATAAAGTACAGGCTGTAAATAAAAACACAGAAGAAAAGGGATGTGTGTTAATCAAAACGGAGAGGAGCTGAGATGCTCTCAGGACAGCAATAACCAGCTCTGAGAGTGCTGGTGTGACTGGAAGAACCTGCCCCGGGTCACAACTCAACAGGTACAGACTTGTTAAAGAGAGCTCTGAGTGGAAAGAAAACACTCACTTCAGTGTCAAGGCTATGACATGAGCACAAGAGGAAGAAAAGTATTTTTCTCATTTCTTTTGAGGGCACTATGGTGGGTATTGGTTTTCTTTGAGCCACAAATCTCTGTGGAATGGGTGGTTTTCTCATTTTCGTGCATGCATTATGGGACTGATTTCCATGCAATTGTTGTTCTTTTGCTTCTCTGGCTGTTATCCAGTGTATTACTCACCATACATCTTCCCCTCATCTGATAGGATGATTTTCCTCCTGCCACAGGGAGGGTAGATGGCGAGGGCCTCCTGGAAGCTCTGCTCGATGTCTGGGCTCCACACGCCCTCGGCGTCCCCGTCAATGGTCTTGTCCTCGTTTTCCCCATCCAGCCCATCTTCTGGGCTACCGTTGGCACTCCACTCGTTGGACGCAATGGTGGCGGCTCCCCCTGGGCCCGACCCCGAGCCCCAAAATCAAAGGATCTGTAGGAGACCTGTGAAATGAAGATACAAGTTGCTTAGCTGTTTTTATTTCATACTGAGCAAATGTTATTCATTGTAATCATAATTACATAGCACACGAAACCCAAACAATGTTGACAGTTTGAAACACAAGTAGTTTAGCCTTCTTTACCCAGACAGCAAGTGGAATTTCTTACTATCAACAAGTCCCATGACAACAGCAAATGATTGGACAAATACAGTCTGTGCAGCCAAAGCCTGATATAGCTTATGTGCTGTAGAGCTCCACTGTTGTCTTAATAGCATTCAAAACACATCAGTGAGCCACATCGTTGCAATCCGTGTCATGTCAAGTAACTATGAGCATGAGTACCGTGAATCAATCCAACACACACTATCCTGGTGATGTAAATACTCACTAGCGCATCAAAGCTGTGTTGATCCGCAATTGAAAATAGTCCCCAACAAATGTACTCCTGTTTGAGAATAATTTGCTAAAAACTACAATGCCATCTCTTTTAGGAAATTACTTAGGCTCATTTAAGAATGAAACTTTATATTTGTGACCCATTTTTAAGGATTTATGTCTCTATGCCACCGAGAGGGTAAGAAAAGTCAGACAGTACTGAGAGGCGTACCGACACATTGTTGGTTTTGTTCTATTCATGCCAAAAGCAAAAATCACCAAACGTAAAACTGGGTAAACCCAGCACGATCTGCCGGCGATTTGATTTCGCCCTGCAGCTCAGGCTGGAAACCTGTACATTTTTCTATCCTGCTTCCGTTCCAAATCTGCAGGGACCAATCACAAACTGGCTTATTCACCTGGCGCGCTATTGGTGGGTTGAACATGATGACGAAAGAGAAGCGACCAAGCAGCTTTTTGTTTACATTCAACTCCCGACCAGCTAGCCTAATTTACCAGCTAGTCCCGCTGGTGGCCAAAAGAATGGAGCTCAGCTCGTCACCCGGATCGTTGGTCCGATTGGTTGAAGGACTATCCAATTGCGTACAGAGTCATTTGAACTATGCCCGTGGATCATGCCTCTTGTGCAGTACAAAACAGAGTAGAAGAAATAGAGACTGCTAACCGGAAACAAAACTAGTCGTCTTGGCCATCTAAATCATCTACGAGAGAAAAATCCAGAGGTCTTCAGGAATTTGGTTCAATTGAGTATGTTTTTCAAGTCTGCTAGTATTTGCCATGTTTCATGCTGTTTGGAGACAAAGACAAAATAATTAAATATCCGAGAAGACGTCGACAACGGGAAAAAATTATGAAGTTAAATGTTCGCTACATCATCTATTTGGCAATATCCCATTTAGCAAACCGACTCTTTTTCGACGAAGGCAAAAACCACATCAAGCGAGCATGAAAACGTTTTTGTGCAATTGAGGAAGTTTAATCGATTTTGCAGATCCATCCAGCTTTCCTAATGCGATACTTTAGAATGCGTGAATGGAAACATAGTAAGTAAGTTTATTTTTAGCCGCAGAAAAGCCCCGAAATATTGTGTCAATTTTCGTCAGGGTCGGAAATGCAGGTCATGTGATGCCATGTGGCAAACAAATCCATTACTATGAAGAAAGTGTCTTGTCTCGCAACATAACATTAAAAACCGACTTTTTGCTTAGCTATAACATACTGTATAAGCTACCATTTGTCTTATCAACATATTATTTTAATTTTGTGACATTCATGTGTGGTGGAACTCGGCCAGAGTATGCGGAAGCCTGAAAAACCTTATTTGGTGTTGTGCTGGATGAACAAGTTTCATTAATCTTGGAAAGATAGTCTCAGAATACATCAACTGTTGCTTCACCTCTAAACACAATGAACTGTGATAGCAAGCAAGCAAACAGGTCAGCACACTGAACAGCTTTCTTACTTTGCTTCCTTGTTTTCTATTTCTGATGCAACAGTGCCGATATCCCCAAAAAAATCTCAACTAAATCATTCAATAAGGCAATACAATCCAGTAGAACATGGAGAATAAATTTGATAATATTCAATTCAATTATGTCTACAACTTAATTAACATTCCATACTGTGTGAATGTAATCCCTGGTAAATTTTTTTCTTTATAAAAATACATAAAGTGAATTATTTGTGGCCCAGAGCTGTGTGAGTTCATGTAAAGCATAATGAAACTCGAATAAGTAATGTTATTCATCCATAGGTCACTACTTTGGCTTTCTTTGACATTTCCTTTATTGCAGTCATTAAATTTGTATGAATAAACAATGCTAACCGTATTTTTTAGTATAATTTCCTAGATTTTATTTCTTTGAAATGGCCAAATGAATTCAAGATATTCCATAAAACAAAGTTTAAAGACCTCACTAATCAGCGCTGGCCTCAAAGAATTCTTGTGGTGTGGGAACTGTGTCCCAGTGTGGTTGGCTTATGGCTGACTGCAGGCAAAGATCTTAAGTATTTTTCAAGCTGCCGTTTCAGCATTGTATTGTTTCTGAAATGGAAGTCTATGAGGTAACCACGATCCTCCCAGGATGCTTGTGTTTCTGCTTTAGCATTTCTGCAGATGCTGACAAAAATGAAGTATAATTGATAAATACAGAGTTATATTATATTGCCATTTAGAGTCTCTATGATAGAACGTTACATGAGCTCTTTTCAGCAGTTTTCTTCCATTAGAAGTCATATTTGACCTCTCTCATGAGGTTTTGCACAGTTAGGGAGTCCAATATTAATAGTATGATTTATGTAACAAAAAGATCAACCCAGAAATTAAGTTTGTCTTAAAATGTGATTTGCACTTCTAACTTTATTTAGAAAAATAGTATCAAACATTTGAAAGAATCAGTAAAAATCAGTGAAAATCTTGGTCTCAAGGCCACATATTCATACCAAAACTGTGCAGCCAATACCTTTTACGTTATCTGGTTATATGATGATTATAATGATGATGATGATGATGATGATGATGACCCTTAAATCTCCCTCAGTTTATCACTCAGTATTTAGAAAGATTCTTTATGACGGCTGCAAGAACCACAAACAAAGAAAAAAAGCAGAGGTGGAAGATTAGTGATGCTCCTTTCTCTTCCCATCACCATCTAACAGGAATTACAAAAGATCAAAAGGACAGTAGATCATGTTATACAGTGATCCTGCAGTAATATTCTACCACACGCCACATATGTCATAAAATTTATGGACGTCACTGAACCCAAACCAGAGTTTGACAAACATCCACAAGTCAAGCTGCTAATTTTAGCCGAGAGGGTATTGGTTATGGCAGACCCTTTGCACCCTTACACCCTTTGCAACAGGGTTACGCTGTTAAAACTCAACACTGAAACTGAGAACTCATCAGCAGCTCCGTGTGATCCATGGCAGTCCTCACAGATCACACGGCTGGAGTTAGGGTTAGTTTAATCATAATCTGTACTTGTTCTGACACTTAAAACTCAGCATCCCAAAGACAATAACAAAAAATACACAGCCACGTGGATTGTGTTTACTATTATGCACTATTATGCAAAAAGAAGAGCATCAAATGTGAGAAGCTGAAACCAGCAACTATTTGTAAATTTTGCTGGAAAAAATGACTAAAACAATTATTCAATTATCAAATAGTTGCAAATTAACTTTTTGACTAGTAGCTCAACTTTACATATGTCACCTTCAACTCTGAACTTCTTCTTTTGCCCAAAGCACACATTATACATGTGTTGACATGACATTAGCCATAATGATTTTTACTTATTATTTCATTGTCTGGCTGTCAGCAGCCTGTTTGTTGGTATCTCTTGGCACAAGGAGCTATTAACATCAAGTGTAACCCTTATATACACATTTCTTTCTCAACCTCAAGTACAGCAGGGTTGCCTGGTGTGAAAATGTATTTCAGGCAGCCCAAAGTATTTCATTACAGAATGCACAGGTGCTGTGGGGCAACAGCTTCAGTACAACCGGGGCAATAATCAAAGACTGGTGGCACAGTGAGGGAGGGGAGGAGGGTGGGCCGGCCGCGCTATTGTTTATCTCCAATTATAGCAGAGAAAACATTGCAAACCTCCTCCGCACTGCGAGCTGTGAAGAGCAGCACATGGCGCTCAGTGTAACACGGAGATCTGACAACCTCCACGGAGCCCCGAGTGCTCACAGGAGTGTGTTCAAGTGAAGGGTTGCTAAAAGAGAGGCTCTTCGCCGACAGAGGGGCCTGAATTCCAGACATGTCCTTATTAAGAAAGGGCTGCGAGTGCTCACTGTTTCTCCTCCTGCCTCCCTTGTGTCAACCAAACGCCCTCCCTCCTCCGCCACCCCCCACCACCACCACCACCACCCCCGCCCCCCTTCCACCCAACGCTCAGAACGTCTCTACCCAAATAAGGACAGGAGACCAGTGGATGCGTGTATGGGAGGAGTGGGTGGGTGGGTGGGTGGGTTGGTTGGAGAGCAGAGGGGGGAAAGGGGGTGTGTATGTGGGGTGGGGGTGTTGTCCAATTTAGGCGTCCGCTTTGGGGTCTGGAAAACAGTGGGATTGTTCCAGCTGGAATGCAACATCAGCAGTGAACACGCTCAGAGCTCAGACTAGAGGCAGGGCATTGTCAGTGGAGCCATTTCTCAATACATCCTCTAGTGGAGTCACAGGATTTCAAATCTGGACAATAGTCACGACTTCATGATAAAAGTGAGTGGTAAATAAAGTTACGAAGACAGTTTTATGGACTCAGCAACTGCTAGTTTGACTGAAGACTGAGGCTTTGGAATTCAGTTCTCCGACGCGATTTACTGCCAGCACGTCATTGGAAAAGAAAAGCTGTTTTAATTAACATATTGATTACATTAGAAACACACTGTATTGTCCCTTTGAGCCAAGTTAGGGTGAGAAACTCACCAACATAGTAATGACTCACACAGCTAAATAAACTGTAGACACACAGAGCTGAACACACAGTACGATACATAGACACCTACAGATAACTTAAAAAAAATTAAACTAACTACCTTAATCGATCAACAGAAAAAAAAACTGCAGCCGTTTTGGTAATCTAATTAATCAATTGTTTAAAAGTTGTTTTTCAGCTTCTCTATTGTGTGGATTTGCTGCTTCCCTCTGTATGTGATAATAAATTGAATATCTTTAGGTTTTGGGCTGATGGTCAAACAAAAAAAGAAAATGTGATGACACAAATTAGCCTTTAGGAAATTCTGATCCTCTGAACTTGTTTCACTATTTTCATATAAACCCAAATGTCTAACAGATTGATCGAGAAACTAATCTCAAGATTAATGGATAATGAAAACAATTCTTAGCTGAAGGCCTAGTGCCAAGCACAAACCTGTGTGTGAGACTCTTTCAGGCGGCTGCCAGATGGGAGGGTTTATAGAAGATCTCAATTGAATGACACCCTGCTCCCACATTTAACACAAAAACCAGGGACACACCTCCCCTCCCGCTTTCTGGGAGTCAGGCCATTAGAGCAATATGCAACAGAATTCCAATGTGCAGCAGGAATAACGCTGCAAAACCTATGCGCCTCGCACATTCATTCAAACGGCACCATTCATGCACCACAATCCCTCTTCCCATTTTCCCAGCCCTGAACAGAGCGATTGCAACCGCAGTCTGTTTTCAGCAATCGGCTTATCTCCGCAACGACTCCATCCATGAACCAACCAGAGTTTATTGGCACCGCACTGATTTTTCTTTTTTTCTCTTCCTAGACAGGATTGTGTGCGGTGAAATGTCCCAATGAATTCCAGTAATTCTACTGAGTCCCTCTGATGCTGCCAGGTCACATGGAGGAAAGCTGTCGGTATAACCCAAATCAGGAAAGGGATTCCAGCGCAGGCATTTGTTTAAGTGTGCCACGGAGTGTAGGAAATCCCTTACAAACACCTACAGGCATGGAAACAAACAGAGCCTGTGTGTTTCAGTAATAACAAGTGGATGGCATGACATTCAGGAGTCGATGACACAATAACACGTATTCACTCAGAGAGAGCGGATTTTTTTTTCTCACATTGCCAGTTTTCATTCCTCAATTTTATCTTCCAATGAACATGAGATCATCTTGGTTCTCTCAGATGCACCAACCAGATGGGTTTTTACTTACGCAGTGGAATTCCAAGACTACAGTGGGGCAAGACCTTGAGTCAAAATTACTGTGTATGTCATGTCTCATGATTTTTATTGCCTGATGGCAACATCTCTTCTCCAGTCCTCTGGTAAGAAAGAAAGATTTGTCGAATCTCGCAACGTTTTAAGACCAAACAGGGTGGATCATAGAAATAAATTCGGAGACAAAACAGCCCACCATGAGAGCCATGCGAGCCCATTGATCTAGGACAGTAGTATGAGTACGAAAAACAACAGTTAGGCAGAGCGTGTGTACAGTAAGTGACTTGTAAGTTCTACGTTTTATGCTTCTGCTGTTAATTTTAAACATTATTTATTTCATTCTGAGGATGAGTTTCCAAACTTTAACTGTGGTTTGTCAATGCAACTGAGTTTCAACAGAAACTTCTCATGAGCAAAACAACAGATAGAGAAACTTTAATTTGAATCATGTCAAGCCAGCCTGAGCTGGATGCATAAAGACATAAGATTTTTGATGTCACTCCTTAAAAAAATGCTGTAAATACCAAAAGGCTACACAACAAATATTACAGACAGAAAAGTTGGTGCTTCTTGCTTTGTGGGACGGAGTAGGAGGCTCAAATGACAACAACTAAAATAGGCCGCCATGTTTATGCACCTGGTCCATTGGATTGAAGACGCATAGGGTCACATTTGGAACTTGGTGTTAAACAGAAAAAAAAATCATTGGAGACCGAATGTTGCTCAAGGTACATTCTCTCAGGTGCTTTGAAGAACAGTGCACCAGCTGTCATCGAGCATCTCGTCTTTGTTCTGCTGTACATGTACTCTGCTCAAAACAAAGCCGTAGCAAAGCCGATGAGAACTAAACCTTTAACAGGTTAACATTAAAAACATTTTTTTTTTAAGACATCAGATAATGTAGACTTGTAGTTTTTATGGAGAGAAATTTTCAACCTGTTTTAATGCATCAGAGGAATCTAACATTGTTATTCACTAAGTACGTGCGTTTAAAGAATTTGTTTTGCTGCGGTGCCGCTGGAAGATCCGCCGGATGTCCGTCACCTTCCGCTTTCTTTGTGTTGGCATTCTAATTTCCGGTGGATTTATGAGGACTATGGTTAACTGCTCCTCAGATCTCTGCAGGGTAAATCCAGACAGCTAGCTAGACTATCTGTCCAATCTGAGTTTTCTGTTGCACGACTAAAACAACTTTGAACGAGCACGTTCCACCAAAACAAGTTCCTTCCCGAGGCTATTTTGCAGAGGCGCCGTTATTGTGGCCGGCCCTTAGCACCACGCAAGACGATTGTGATTGGTTTAAGGAAATGCCAATAAACCAGAGCACATTTTCTCCCATCCCGGAATGCTGTGTGGACTAGCCAGACCCTCCTCCACAGCGCTGTGGAGATAGATCAGATTTTTTCTCTCTCCTTTCAGCTCTGTTTTGGTCTCCACCAACTTTTGAGGGATATATCTGGCTCTTTAGCCGCTGAATGCTCCACTGTGTTCAGTGACTAGTTGCAAACTGTGTCTGTCTGCCATTTGGTGTTGAGCAGGTGGTGTACACAGTGGCTTTATCAGAGTTTGTTTCCTAAAAACAATGCTGATGAGAGGATTTAAGTTGAACCAAAAAAGTAAAAGAGCTGATCTGTAGAGCTGAGGTGATAATCAACCCGCTGTTCATCACTATAAGTGAATCCTTCAATATGTGAGTCCTTACATGGTAAACAAGGTCATCAAAATACAACATGCGGATGGTAGCAGTTTTAAGATAAGAAATAAAAGTATTATAAAAACAAAACATTGCTTTTACTGCCTTTGATTCATCCAAATCGTTTATGCTATTTCTTGTTATCATGGTGATGTTATCAACACTACATGAAAATCAGCCTCCCACTCCTGTCCATAACTCTGGACACCCCCCCATTACCGTGACTCAAATCTACTGACTCATGTCCCAAAGCAGACTGTTAACAGATTCCCTTCAAATCTGTCTCTTCCACTGTTGAGCCATCAAGCCTGTTGTGTTTGTCTCTCCATCACATGCCTACTGGCATAATGTATGTACCTCCGTCTGTTTGTTAACCAATACACTACAGGATTTGTTCCTGTCTTTACAAATGCAGCCTTTGTTAAGCTGCTGCTCGAGTTGGGACACCTGTTGGCAAAGAACAGACCCCTGCTGGCAGCCGAAAGCCCCCCTGCTTAGCTGAGAGTTAAACACACCTCCAACGAACTTAACTTTTTATACACAGTAACAAATCCACAGCCTAAAAACTCCTCCACATGTCTTGTTAGGGTTGAGGGGCGCTCACAGATGTCACACTGAGACCCCCCACACACACACACACACACACACCGACACAAACACACTCTTGACAGGGGAAACAACAGGACTTGGTGGCAGAAGGAGCAGCTGCTCTCTAAGGTCAGATTACAGATAAAGAAAACATTTTAGGTTCCAGGCCAGGGAAACTGCTCTCTGACAAGAACTGGAGACGCTGCCTTATTCCTCCTGACACACAGAAACACACACAGATGCATTCACAGCAAATGCACATGTTAAACCGTATTACTGCTCCTTCGAAATTAAAGGTGATGAGCTGGCTTATTGTAAATGTCAGCCTGTCTGCTCAAAGATTGCCACCACTGCCTTCTTCAGACAAGAGCACCGTCTCCCAAAAAAATAAAAAATAAATCAGAGTAACCTCCCTCCCCTCTCCCTCTTGTGTCTGTGTTTGGCCCTAATAAATTCTCTCTAGCTCCTCCAATAACTTCCTCCTACTTCCTATCTGGCACGGCGCTCAGGAAACAATCAGAGCTGAGAGTGAGAGGAGGGCTGGACAGCCAACAGCTCACACGGCAAGAAGGCAGAAAGAGAGGCAGAGGGAAAAGCTGAGACGCACACACACACACACACACACACACACACACACACACACACACACACACACACACACACACACACACACACACACACACACACACACACACACACACACACGCACACACCTTGTCAAGTCAAACATTTGCAGTTTGATACCAGCTGCATACCCAAGAAAAACAATAATGTCCAGAGTAACGTCTTGCACGCACGAATGAAAATGTGTGAAAGTGATCTGAGTTGGAAGAGACTCACATACATTTTTCAAACATCTTACATCATGAAACTCAACACAACGGATTCTTATTTGTTGTTTTCTCGTAAACAAATCACACCGCGTGGAAACAGGCTAACTCACTCGGAGGTAAGGAGAGGTTACGGGTTTCCTACATGAGTCACTGAGAGACTCAGGCGGATAAATGAGTATCACACGTCGAGCCAGAGCCTGAACATAAGGCCTAATTCATTCATTCATTGTTTTATTTTAATGCTGGGTGCTGCTGGCTATGTGGTCTACCTTGAATTGTCACACTTTTAAGAGAATTAAGCCTAAATCCAGCCGAAGAGGGAAAGACTGACACAAAATGGGGCTAGTGCGCCAGAATGCTTTTTTTTTTTTATAGCCTGAATCAGCATTTTAAATCGGAAATTTTCCAGAGAACGCAGTGGAGAAGCCATTCTAGACTGAATTGGTCATTTTGTGGTGAGGGGAGCGGTTTGAAGCCATAATCTGTGAAACCTTTAAGACATGCATAACTTTGCAGCAGAATGCACCAGCCAATAAGTCATCTAACCATATAAATTGTGGAACAAGGCTTTAAAAGCCGTCATGGCTTTGATCAGGGCCATATAGAAGGGATTTTCACAAGAAAAAACTATGATTAGACATAACAAACTGAACCAGAGAGGAAATTTGTTGCATGTATGTACATACACTCATAAAGGCCCAATCAACCTTAAAATCCCTGGGACACCTGTGTGTGTGTGTGTGTGTTTTTTGTTTTTTTTTATATTAGGAGTAACCAAAATGAATAACTCTGTGCTGCAGACAGATATCTTCCCCCAACCAAAAAACACTCTGAGCAAAGGGATTAAAAGGGGTTTCACATGAGTGCCCTTGGGTCACTGGAGCTCCAGTGCGACAAACAGGCCTCACATACACACACACACACACACACACACACACACACACGACTCTGAAACACCAGAAGGGCTTAGTGAGCCTCATGTTATCTATAATGGAGGCTGGAGGAGCCACAGACGCTGGCAAACATACCCTCACAGACATTTGTTTTCTGAGCTCTTCCTCTTTAGAGCACATTTATGTGGAACATCACTCCTAAAAGTTGGTCACCAGAGGAGGAACAACTAAAACGTTTAGCAACTTGGGGACATCGGACACAAAGACTATACTGTTCTAGGCCACTCCCCGGCTCCTCCCCTGAGTGGTCCGAATAGGAGAAATCTTATCTGTTAAAACCTCATGGTTTGGAGGATATGTAAACATGTGCAGTGCATTAACGTGAATACAATGTTGGTGCATTGTGTTACTGGGGACTTTAAGAGTGAATTAACTGGTACATGTTTAAAGACATATTTGATTGGTGCTAGAGCATGCAGCACTTTTTGTTGTATCCCTGTAATAAATAGCTCAAAGCACAATATGCTCTTCATCGACACAACGGCACTCTTTAACCCAAGCGCTGCTAGTTTGCGTCAGACTGCATATTGTATTCCAGATTGTCATTAAATGCCCTTCTGCTGAGAGCTGCAGGCTTTTTCTCCAAGGCCCTCTGTGTGCTCACCACGCAGACATAAGTGGTATTTGTTCAGATCTGGGTTGACAGAGGGGCAAGTGTCCACCATTTGGACGAGCACTTCTGGGGATGGTGCTAAAAAGCAACCAACGTCTGAACAAATGTGGAAGAGGGGGGGAGCTCATTAGCCGCTCTTCTGTGGGTTTAACACAAACGGGTGAAGCTGCCGCTGACAAACGGTCAACAGACCTGCGCCCGAGTAAACACTCTGCAGAGCAAAGGAAGGATGCACTTTGGCGCTGGAATCAGCAGAGCGCCGCATACGATTCGAAATGCCTACAGTTTCGCTACAGTACAGTTTCTGTTTAAACATAGGTTTTAAAAATCAAAACCATCAGGAGCACAACAGATTTCTTTTTTTGACCTCACGAAGAGAACACATGCTCATTAACTCTTTCTTCCAATAAACAGCCCAAAGGAACACAGCTGGGGAGTAGAGGGAGCGAAAACGGCCACTTTAAGGGGATATTACCCCAAGTAATCTAATTGACCTCCATGACATGGGTAAAGCTGTAAAACGTTCCCTTCACATTTAACTCTTGCACGGTGTACATGCTAAATCCACAACGGCTGAGAAACATAAAGTATTTTCAAGGAGTGGGGGGGTGGGAGACCACATTGTACATTGGGAGGCCTGATGCATTCATGCCGCATGAAAACAATGAAGGGGAATCTGTCGTAGCAGCAGAATGCTTAATCCTTTCCAGATTTACCCATCAGCATCAAAATCTATTATTAGCCATCTTGGCGTGTCTCATTTACCAAGGACACATTGTTTGGTCGTACTGGTTGGTCGTTTTGTTTCAGAACATCATTTCCACATGTTAATAGAATGTAATCCTCAAACTTGTGGATTTTGCTTCTCAACCGTGACCTAACATGACCAACAGGCCTACGATATCTGATCATCCTCTTTATCAAAGACTGTAGCCTCAAACACACACAAAGAGCTCACCAAAAGTCGTATTTGCACTCACAGACATATGGAATAAAGACAAAGTTGTGAAAACGCCTCCCTTGTTGCACAACTTTGTTTCCCCACAAACTTGGTGAAAATACTAAAAGAATGTATAAAATATTAAAATGAAAATATCACATTTTTATAACTTTGAGGAATGTTGCTGCAGTAAAATCAGACCGCAAGAGACAAGCAGCAGGCAAACAGAAATGTTAACAGGTTATTCTGCTCACTGGGACTAACCTGACATACTGCATTCTGTTGTTCAGTCAAACCTGTTGACTGGCAGTGACTGAACTCTGAAACTCATTTGACTGTTTAAACAAAAGCATTTCGTTTTTTTTATATTATCTAATCTGCCAAAACGTTTGGCTCCGTCATAAAAATAAATAATAATGTTAACCTGAGCCGTGAACTAACAACACAGACTGAGAGCAGGTGTAGCCTGACGTGGCCCTTATATAATTATACAATTAGCTTGCATACATATCCATGTATCTCAAATCCTCACCTATGAATTATGTACTTAGAAGTACTTAGCAGCATATCATCGCATGCTCTGTTTATTGGCACAGAAGAAAGAAGTAAAAAGGAGAGAAAGAATAGATAGATAGATAGATAGAAATTAAATATCTACTGTATCTGCTTAAAATTTAAATCATGGCATCTAAAGTTATTAGAAATAAAAAAAAAAATCAAGATACTATTCATCAATACAAAGGACATTATGTTTGTGCCGTAATTCTTGGTAAGCAGTCACAAAAGCCTATTTCTTTATACATAAATGTTGCTTATCTGTCACTTATTTCTTATGCCTTCAGAATTTCTTTTAAATTGACAAAAGTCAAACGTTAAAAGTCAAAAGAAATAATCATGTAGGTTGTTTTTTTTGTGATCAGCTTATAAACTAATACAGGAGGTCTGGTCTAAATATCGACATAATAGCAGTGATGTAACATAAATCCTTTTGGTATGCAGAAGTGTAGTTCCAAGCCTACACACTGGCTTTACTTTATACTTGCAATTTGTTTGTAGATTTGTAAATCTGCTGGTATTCTGTAGCTCATACTATAAATTGTGTCCTGTGTTCATATCTGTCTGTTTAAAAGTTTTGTTTTCTAATCTAAAAACAAGAGAGTAAAATTATATTATTTTATAAATGAGTGTCTTGATAAAACATGCCCATCTTTAAAAGAGATGAAAATATTGTGAGAATGAAAATGTATTAAAATTAAAATCTCATCACTGCCAGACAAAAAAAACTAAAGAGAATGTAGCCTACATGTAGTTAAATCTTTGTTAAAACAGATTGTTTCATAAGAGTTGTCTTTCTTTGTAAAATGTTTGTCTTTTTCTTCTTCTTTGTCTAATAAATTCCTGTTTTCTGGTGAGCGAAGAGGAGTGGGCTTCTTCCCCCTTCATTTAACTATGCTGACAAATCAGGAACTTTTCTTACCTTTGGGTTGCAGAGGTCCAAACCAGACTGAAGTTGTGTATTCCTCCCAAATCGTTTTTGCTTGTCTCTCTCTTCTGTGCCTGTAGGTAAAATCGTTGGATTCCTCTTGAGGAACAAGGCTGGAAGTGTCGGATGATCCAGGTATGAACTGTGCGAGACAGACAACAAAACATATTGGCCCCACTTCTCTGCTGTGCTGTCAAAAGAGGCGCTTTGTGTTTCTTTTTTGTAATAGTGTGTGTGTGTGTGTGTCAATGAGCGGGACTACCGGTGGAAATATGATTGTACAGAGCCTGTCAAAGATATCCCTGCACACTGGGAAAGTCAAACACAATAGACTATCAATCAGCAAATGTGTTCTTCCCTCCCAACGCAGGGAGCTCCACGGAAAAATGTAAAAAATGACAATGATCTGAAAACTTCACCGAGACAAGCGGCATGAAAAAACTCACCCAGAAAAAAAAGGCTCTAACAGAAAGAGGGAACATTACTGGAGAACTTACCTTTTTTTTTTTATTCTGGCAGTCACCTTCTTCCTCTCACTGAAAGCCGCTGGTCACTTTAGTTAGTTTATTATAATTTGGCGCCTTGTTGTTTTCCGTAATATTTCTCAGAGGTTTGACAGTATAAGTGGAATGTTAAGTATGACTTTGGTATGAAATCAACGCACTACACTGGAAAACGAAGGGGGAGGGAAAAAAAAAAGACTTGCAAGGAGGAGCCATTGGTGCGCGTCAATCAACAAGCTTGAGGGGCAGTGACTTCACTCCAGGCCCCGCCCACCCAAACCCTGCAGCTTCCTGCCCTAAAACCAGTCTTCAGTACACATCCACCAGTCTGTTAGAATTGATAACTGATTCAACTGTACATGAGAGCAGTTTTCAAATACTGATACTTTTATTCCAGTGTTTGGAAGAAGTACTCAGATCTTCTACTTAAGTAAAAGTAAAACAGTGTAGAAATACTCTGTTACAAGTAAAAGCCATGCATTCAAAGAGTTACAAAATGTACAAAAGTATCAGCATAAATATATATTCATTATGCAGAACGACCCATTTCAGAATAATATAGATTAAATGACTGGACTATAATTATTGATACATTTATATGTACATTACTTTAATGTTACAGCTGGTAAAGGTGGGGCTTATCTTTACAAATATACAGAATGCTGCCAGGTTGTGTAATTTATAGTAATACATTCATTTTTTCATTATATTTGGTATTAATAATCTGAGTCTGCAAAGTAACTAAATAGATCAGATACGAGTAAAAGCGTAAAATATTTCATTCTGAAATATAAAGCTAGTGGAGTAGAAGTATAAAGTAGCATCAAATAGAAATACTCAAGTACCTCTAAAGTGTTCTTGAGGACAGTACTTGAGTAAATGTACTAGTAGTTATTTTCCACCACTGCACTTTTCTTACAAACATTGTATTTTTCACTATTGAGAATGTCTATATCACTATAAACAATATAAACCTGGACCTTGACCACGTCCATCCAGAAACAGCTCCTTCTGTTGGTCAGCAGTATGGTTGCAACATTCGAACAGTACTGAGCCACTAAAAGCAAAGCTGCTGCCCATGCAGATGGTGTAAACAAAACCACTCACTCTTAAATGCACTGACTGTATTCATTCAACCTCATAGAAAGACAATAAAACTTTCTGAATTGGAAAATGATTTGATAAATAAATTAGGATAATAGCGATGCAAAAGAAAATACAATTATGTAAAGCACTTTCACTTATAACTATAAGTAGAAGTTTGCAGGCTTAAAACCAGATTTCTAAATTGTCCAAGAGGCACAATTATGTTGATTTTAAGAAAGTGCTGTAATTCGTTTCAGGTTAGAGTGTAAGAATTACGACAGTGATCTTGGCAGTTGTTTAGTAGGAATTAAAGTGCTCATATAATGCTAATTTCCAGGTTCATAATTGTATTTAGAGGTTATATCAGAATAGATTTACATGGTTTAAGTTTAAAAAAACACCATATTTTTGTTGTACTGCACATTGCTGCAGGGAGTGGCTGAGAACGATGACGTTGAGGTCGTGTGCTAGTTTGAGAGTTATTCCGTAATGGCGGCGGAGAAAGATGCGAGCGAAGCCATTCGGTTCGTTGTGGCAATGCTGCCGAATATCCAGAAATTAAAGCCCGAGCAAGAACAATCTTTGCTGAGTTGTGTTGGTGGCCATGATGTTGTGGCCCTCCTCCCCACGGGGTTCGGGAAAAGTTGGATTTTCCAGCTTGCTCCGTTAGTGGTGAAGGAGTTGGCTAAGGTGAACTCTAGCGATGCTAAGCCAATAGTTGTGGTCGTCTCCCCCTTCCCCTTCGAACAAACGTTAGCGATTGGTTATGGTAGATCCAGAGTGGCTCTGGGCAGATCCAATAGTTTTAAACTTCAACAGAGTACCCGCCTTCAAGGAAGTTAACACTTGTCAATGAGAGAGGCCAGACTCTCTGTACAAATGAAACGTACGAGAGTCTGGTAGGACCAGGCTAACAGAATGAGGCATCACACTTCAATTCCATCTTTGTTGGGAGTCGCACATGCAAAGTAGCTAGGTAAGGACTACTACCCAGTCAGAAGCAAAGTATGAGGGTGTTGCAGCTAGGCGAGCATTATAACATGTGTTACAAAGTGACGCACGTTCGTCATGGAAGGCTGTTTAGAAAAGTTTGTGAACAGTGTTTTCTGTTGGAGATGGTAAGTCCCTTTGGGGTGGACTTTGGGCTTTTTCAATTTGTAAACCTATAACATGCACAAAAAAGATATATAACACAATAAAGGAAAGGGTAAAAGCCAAAAAGCATAATATGAGCACATTTACAGAAAAAGACAATGAGGGAAGAAGAACTCACCTTACAGCATCTGTCCAGAAGAGCTGCCAGCTTCAGGCTTCATTTAAGCTGCGAGTTTGGACAACTGCCTGAGCAGGTTCAGGCAGAATACACACCTCTCAAGGCACTCGGCTTAAACAGGTTTTTCATCCCAAGTGAAGCTCTCCTCTTCAACATGTCAGACAACTACTGTGTGGGTGTCTCTCAAAACCTACAGCAATCTGCTGGCTCATAGAAGATGATTCTGTCATAAAACTTATTTAACTGTTCTAACAGGTTACCAACACCTACAGTACAGGGCCTTAAAGAGGTATTGGGGATGATTTTGTTGTCTTAAAAATGGCAGCACAAACAGACAGGACATGCAGGGGGAGAGAGAAGGGGATGAAGTGCAATAAAGCTCTCTGATCCAATGCATCACTTAACTACCGGATGCCCAAAATCCATTAATTTTGATTGCATTATTTTAATATTTAAGCATTTTGGGCCACAGTCACTACAAAGTTAGTAAGTGAGAAACAAGAAAAAGTTGACAGAAACATATATTCCTACAAAATGTTGACTTCAATGGAAATTATTAGTTTAGTTTATTATATGTATTTGTCAGAAACGTACTATGTACAAAAACATTAAACTCATACTAGGAGAAGAGATGTACTAGATTTAGCTGCAAACTTATTTCCATCTATAGTCCCTGGGCCGTAGACACAAACAAAAGTGCAATTAATACAAATACAAGTTCAAAAGTTCACATGCTTTATTAAATAATATAACAATAAGCCTAAAAATGCAACAAAGGCAGTGTTCAGAAAAGAATACATTTTACAAAATGTTGGAACCAAAAAACACATAATAGAAAAAAACCTACAGGAGCACAAGTCATCTGAGATGGGCAGGGAACTATTCTTAGATTGAATGTGTAGTCACAAAATCACAATCACAAACACCAGATACTAAGAACTAAAGACCCTCCTATTTCAAAATATGACACTTATGTGTATGCCACTTTAACAATGCCTGATAACTGGTTTATTGGTATATTAAATAAACAGCAATACGATACAGCACAACAAAGCCAAAACACACAGTTGAACTTCTTTTAATGATGTTCGTAACTTTCATCATTGAGGTGTACCATCATCCCCTTAAAAAAATAACTTAACTCTCTCCAGTCACTGAAGTCCTTTCAAGTAATGTGTGTCTGTGATTAACAGTAATTCAGAGGTTTCCACTCAATTACCGGGAGAGAAACCATGACTCTCCTGTGCCGTGCTGTGTAATCTCAGATTGAATCCCACGCCCATAAAGTTGACAGCGCAACAGCAGGGATGGTCACGTTCAAGGAACCATCATTCGTTATCGCTGTCTATCACAGGAAGTGTTACAGGCGAGTCCAAAGAGTTGTTGTGACATGGTTTGGGCGTGTTGCATACTGGTTTCAGTGGAAGTAGAAAATCAGACAAAGATCTTTCTGTTATTCGCAGGCAATTTTGCCATCAAAGCTGGAGAGAGCGATGGCGAAGGCCTGCACGGCACACATCGGGTACTTGAAGTCCAGCGTGAAAATGTCATCAGCTATTCGTCCAAATTGCATCACAATGTAGTCCACTGTAAAAGGCAAGGAATTGTTTAAATAGCAAGAAATGAAAGAATGAATTTTCGTTTGTTGAAATTAAAATATTATAGGATAACATTAAGTAATGAAATGCCAAGTGAAAGTTGCGCCAGATGTCCCTAACCTTCTGCTTTCTTTGTGTTTAATTTAAACACCGGTCGCATTGAGGAACATTAACCGGAACCTCTGAGCAACGTTACATGCTGAAAATCGCAAGTTTTGAAGAAAATTTGAATCGTGCAACAGGGCAGGCCGGCTTGGTTCGGAATGATTGTAAAGATTTACAAAGAATATGTTTACGGCATTTACTATCTAACTGGGACGTTTTGGGACCGATTTGTTATGGACAAAATACACACAGTGATACACGGGTAAGAGCAAATTATGTTTAACCATGTATCCAGCTAATTAAAATAGCTTACGTTACTGTAATGTGTTAACAGTTAACTTTATTTAATATTGTATGTGGCGCTTTCTTTTGCGGGTTGCCAAACAAGTTCCTTCCCGAGACTATTTTTGCAGAGCCATGCTTGCTGCGTCCGGAGCTTAGTGCCGCCCAAGACGATTGTGATTGCTTTAAAAGATGCCAGCAACCTAGAGCGCTTTTCTCCTAGCCATGCTAGCGGCTCTGTGAGTCTACAGCCATGCTAGCGGCTCTGTGAGTCTACAGCCATGCTAGCGGCTCTGTGAGTCTACAGCCATGCTAGCGGCTCTGTGAAGCTGTACTGAGACACATCGCTGCTTACAGCTAAATGTGAATGTCAGCATGCTAACATGCTTAAACTGACTATGCTAACATGCTGATGTTTTGCAGATAATGTTGACTATGTTGACCATTGTAATTTATCATGTTAGCATGCTAACATTTGCTGATTAACACAAAACTAAAAATAAAGCTGAGGCTGCTGGGAATGTCATTAGTTGTGCATGTATTTGGTAAGCGCTTACATAAAAAGATTTGACCACAGAAAAAGTCACCAAAGTGATACAATTAGAGGTGGGACATTGATATCTGAAGCAGATTTAATGGCAGTCCATTCAATAGCTGTCAAGTTAAGTCAATTTTATTTATATAACCCAATATCACAAATCACAAATTTGCATCTGTACAGCATATGACAGCCTCTGTCCTTTTCGACCCTCGCTTCGGATAAGGAAAAACTCCCCAAACAAATCCCTTTAACAGGAAAAAAGGATTTTTTTACTAAAAGCCAAATCCCTAGAGCCATGCGATATTATTTACCAGCACAAAGAACATTATGTTATTATCCTCTGTGCTGTAATATCGAGGTGAGCTCTCACAGAGGCCGAGTTTTTTTTAAACATTCATTGTGATTGATTGATAATAACAACAACAACTTCTTTTTCTGACCGCTTTTAATGTGTCACTTATTTCTAATTGGGTCCGAATTTCTTCTGAATTGACCAAAGTAAGTATATATGTCGTTTTTTGTGAACAGCTAATAAACTACCACAGGACGGGTGGTATTTCAAAATATGTGTGCACACGGAATGCTGTATCATGTGGACGCGCCGACAGTGATGTTGTCATTACTTTGAATTCCTCATGGGGGAGACAGAAACTACACACTATAGCTTAAACATTTAGTGGCGACAAAACTGAAGTGCTTGTCTTCATCGATAGATTGAAACTGTTGGTTGACAATACTCACCGTCTTTGCTATGGACTATCTGGAAGTTTTTGATGGAGGCCTGGGTGACCCTGCCGTTAAAGTTGAGAACATGAGACGCAGTTTCTTCGTTCCACACAGGCGTCTTGTTGTGAAGCTCGATCAGATTGTCCATCTTTCTATACTGGTGCCTTACCAACAAGCCGTCACAGTCCTGCCAAGAATTGGCAAAACAAAAGTCCGAAAAAAACACCAGCAAAGTGTCATATGATTTTACATCTCGGCCTTGTGTTCCTCTCATAATAAACAGACAACATATCATAAATCTAGCTGTAAGCAGTATGGATATCATTTGATGACATTGTGCATAGCAGCGGGGGATTCTGGGATGCCTAATTTGGTAATGAAATGGGTAGCAACCACTTGCTTTGTCTCCTTTGTGTCTCCTCCTTTAATTCCCCCGAAGAGCCATTTCCACAGAGAAAAATGTGTGGGATTTTTTTTTTTCTTTGGAAATGATTTTGCTAATGAGTCATCTGATGGTTTCATGCACATGAAGTAAAAATACCCACAGTTCGATATGCCTACTTCATCACACTTTTAAATAAATATCAAATTACACTTTCTGGTGTAACACCCTGGTGACCTGGTCTATTCAGCATTTTATTCTGTTCATTTTGCAGTTTTTATGTTCTACTCAAAGCAATACAACAAAAAATACAAAAAAAACTATCTCACATTCCGTGGTCGTAGAGGCACTCGTTCATTGTTCTTGTCCATTCCTGGAATGACAACCGTCATCCTTCTGGGTCCTTTCATCCCTAAGACATTTGTTTCCTGATGACAGAAATAATTAAAATCAAGACGTTTGTCAAATATTACGACTTTTGTTTTTAAATCAAATGTACCGTGAAACATTATTTGTGAAATTCAATGTAGATCATTTATGATGAGCTGTCTAATAACTTACATAAATGATGCCTGCTAGTTCCTGCCGTGCATTAGACAAGTCTGGAAGAGCTCTCTCTGGATTAAGAGCGTTGTCAAATATGGTGAACTTAGTCCCCATTAAATTGGACCTAGATAATATATTAAATAATTTAAAAACTCACGGTAAATTAATACTTGTCTGATATTACACATTTCGATTGAATATTGAATGAATGAATGAATTATTTTTGCAGTGTACCTCAGCTTTCCAACAAAGTTCTCTCCACCTCTGGATAAATCTGTGGCATCAATGGAAATGAGGTAATTTGAAGTTGCGCATTTCTTTCTTTTCCTCCCAGCCAACAGGAAGGTCTACAAAGGGAAAAAAAGCGAAATATTCCTGTTACATTTAAAGAAAGAGTGAAATCTATTATACACAAAACCCTAACCATGTTCATTTCAGTGCTAAATGAACTAATTAAATGAATGGAACTACTGACAGAGTTCTTTTTCATCTTGTTTAATTGTGTTTTGGTTTGTTGATGTACTCTTTTACTGTTGCTGTGATTGCAAAACATATGGATACAAATATCTGCTACATTCCCAAACTATCTTATCTATCAATATCTATCTGCAATAAAGAGGAAATCCCTGACCTTCTTTGCGTTGTCGAGGTGGAGGTAATACAGAGGGTAGAGGCTCTTGTCCACCCCTCTCTGGTCTCGAGTCAGTCTGCATTTGACGGTCATGCCCTGCGGAGCCGGATCCATCACAAAATTCTCCAAGTTGTCAAACTCAATCTCAGGTGATGGAGATCTGGCCTGCTCACAAAGCATGAAAATGTTCATGTTTAATCTATTGATGAACTGTTGGTTTGCTTGTGTGACATTAAATTACTAAAATGTTTGTTTTTTAATTATGTGTGAATTGTGAGGTTTGAGATACCTTTTTCTTCTTCCCTTTGCCCTTTTTCTTCTTGGATTTTTCATCTTCAGAATCATCGCTCTCTTCTGCCTTTGCTGAAACATACAACAAAGATGGTTAGATACTTGTCAGTGACTCAAAAGGAGGACAAATGCACTGGTGAACCTGCCTTTCTTCTTTGTCTTCTTGTCTTTGTCCTTATCTCCTGATATTTGGAACAAGGATGATGAGCCGGCGGTGGATTTCTTCTTGGATTTGACTGACTTTGTCTCCTCTTCACTCTCATCACTGTCTGATTTGGCAGCTGCTCAAGAGACAGGTGTAAAGTTAAGACTTTTGGTTGAATTTGTTAAGAACTCTTACCAAGACACATTTAATTGTCTAAAATAAAGCAAACATAAGATGCATGTTGTACTATTAAGTCAGCTAAGATGCAAGGTCCCATTTGCAATAAAGGAGGTTCAATGGGAAAACCATTTGAGTTGTGTCAGTTAGGCTTATCATAGTCTCTATCGACGACGTTTCATTTCTGGGATTGTTCAGGTGCTGCCAAAAATTCTGCCTGATGTCCCTAATTTTTTGTCAATTTTTTGTTGGCATTCTAAACTCCAGTGTGATTTATAAGGACTATGGTTAACTGCTCCTCAGATCTCTGCAGGGTAAATCCAGACAGCTAGCTAGACTATCTGTCCAATCTGAGTTTTCCATTGCACGACTAAAACAACTTTTCAACGTACACGTTCCACCAAAACAAGTTCCTTCCCGAGGCTATTTTGCAGAGGCACCGTGACTCCGTCCGGCACCTAGCACCACCCAAGACAATTGTGAATGGTTTAAAGAAATGCCAATAAACCAGAGCACGTTTTTGGACTAGCCAGACTCTCCTCCGCAGCGCTGTGGAGGAAGGTCTGGCAATGCGAGACTAGGCTTATCAAAATGCAATCACCTTTCTTCTTGCTTTTTGAGTCTTTTTCTCCGTTTATCTGGAACATTGAAGCTGGTTCTTTCTTCTTGTCCTTCTCCTTTGACTTGGACTTTTTTTCTTTTCCATCAGAGTCCTTGTCCTCTGAAAAATGACAAATAAATACAATTTTAAAAATGATATCTGTCCTTGAATGTGATACCAAACACATAGAATCATGTGAGCACACACTGAAGAATTTAATCTTTCAAAGGCAAATCATGTAAATCTCATTCCTTTGTGTATTAGACAGCGGAGAAACTAAATCAAACTGTGATCAACTTGCAAGCAAGGATTTAAGACCGGGACAGATTTGGAAGGGCAGCTTTTTGCGTGTGCTCAGTGTGAAATTTGCTCTCACTATTTTTTCCCTCTGTTTTGACAAAGTCTGACACACGTTTTGTATCCTCAAAACCTTGATTACACTAACGATATTGTCAACGCTTCCTCTTAAAGGAATACACCACCGTTTGTTGAAAAAGGGTCATTCATTGTCTCCTCTATAAAAATATTGGTGGGCAAATGCATTTTTGTATCAGTGCGAGCCCCGCAGGCTGCCGATATCTCTGTGCCCGAGTAGCAGTGCTTCGGCTGTAGCCTACTTCCACCCAATATAGTCCCAAGTCAATATCTACCTAGGAAATCTTCTAGTCTTAATCTGCATTTCTATTTTCTTGTTGTGAATATGCAGGCCGCAAGAAGTAATTAGGGTTTGTTTTTGTTGTTGTTGGGTCACTTTTACTCACGACATGCTAACGGCAACAAAGGATTCCATTCATTATGCTAAGCTAAGCTAGCAACGGCGGCGCTGGACTAAGACAATGCATGCAATGAGACAAAAATGCGTTTGCCCACCTATATAAATATAGAGGAGACGGTGAATAACCCTATTTCAACAAACGGTGGCATATTCCTTTAACTCATATCTTGACTTGCTGACTGGTCACTGCTCAAAGCTGTCTCTGCTCCCTATATAGTTTTGGCATTGATGAACTTTAGGAAATGAAAAAATGTGGTTAAAACTCTAGACTAAGCATTTTAGTCGAGTATGTCTAGTCACAGGTAGAAATGGCTTTGCCTTGTTCGTCTAAACATTAACTAGTCATACAGTGTGTGCCATTTCTTCCCCAAACCCTTTGTCAATATAGTGACTTAAAATAAAAGAGAATTCTCAATTCACAAAAACAACACAACAAACACAAAACTGATATTGTAAAAAAGACTAGCTACAGCAGTTATATAACACATGCCATAGCTATTAATGATATAATTAAATCCATTTCCATGGGTACCATTAACAGAGCACCTGGCTTTCTTTTACAGGAGGAGCAGGGAGACACAAACACAAGTTAGAGCAGGTATTCCTGAAATGACTGACAGCTGATGTGAGGTGGAGAAAGGTTAAATTAAGCTGAGAGGCAAAAGCTCTGGAGATAATCCAAACAAAGTCATAGAAAAGAGCAGCAAATTGTAGGTCAAGTCAAAGGAATAATGAGCTACACACAAAAGTTTTCCCTCTCCGCTGTAAAAGACAGGTCTGTCATGTTCTTATAGTTTGTTTTTTTCAATAATTAGTGACATTAGTGCCAACATATTTTTGTTCCGGTTCACTGAATGAATGTTTAAGACTTGACTGGTCTAAAGCCATGCTATCAGCTCTGTAAAGCTGTACTTTGGCACAGCAGTGCTTTGAGCTAAATGCTAACATTAGCATACTAACATGCTCACAATGACAATGCTAACATGATGATGTTTAGAAGGTATAATTTTTGCCATGTTCACCATCTCAGTTTTATGTGCTAGCATGCTAACATTTGCTAATTAGAACAAAACACAAAGTACAGCTGAGGCGTGGTCACTGTAACTGGCAGCCACAGGCCAGGCTGCAATGTAACCCTATGAGGCAATTGTGCATCGTCAATTTGGTCCACTAAAAGTTTATTTTGCCACTGAAATGCTTAGTTTATTATTCTAAGTGTCTCACAACATTATGGAAAGGATCCCTACAGAGATAGGCCTTTAAAAACCGAATTTAAGACCTTTCTGTTTAAGCAAAAAGGTTGAGAAGACGACCTAAAATGGCTTTTCCAAGTTTTATGTCGTTTCTGTCGACTTTGAATTAAGTGAATTTTACGATTATTTACATGGAGTCTGGTGGCTTTAGCGAACGCAATTTTGCAGATGCTTTTATGTTTAAAAAAAGGATCTTACTCTTTAACAGAAAGGTCATTCTCTTTAGAAATCCTTTCCATAATGTTGTCAGAAACTTAGAATATTAATCTGAGCCTGTCAGTGGCAAAACAAGCACTTTTGTGATCGTAAATACAAGCTGGACAATTGGCCTATTAACTTACATTGTAGCTTGTTCCGCCGCTGCAGACTGCAGCGGTTTTGCTTAATACTGGACCAATGTTAAAGATTGTTGTTCTCATCAGTCACTTAGACACAAAGACATAGGAAAATAGGGTCCAGGTGGAATAAAATGGTAGTTACCCTTTAAGTGTAAAAAAATTGGGACCTACAAAACAGCCTTGGTATGTACCAAAACTTTGAGTCACTGAAGTGGAGAACACCATGACCTCACATCCCTCTTTCATTTTAGTTCTCAAGCTGGAAAAAGACTCAAAGTTCATTAAGTCATTCAAAGTCTTTAATTATTTCTCACCATAGTTGCAATTTAGCAAGCTTGTTGGCTAATCAGTGTTTTCTAATTATTATATAGTTATACTAACTGAGAATGTGTTCTACAGTTTGGAAACGTCTAACATCATTTTCTCCAGACCTCCTGCAAAGTGAATTTTCTACAAAGTGCTACAGAGGAGTCTGGCCAAAACCTTTGATTTTTAACTGTACATTTAGAATTAAGAGGACATTATCAGAATTTGACCGTTGCAACAATTTGATGAGATTTTCCACAGTTAATTACTTAAGGAAAGCTACTCCCCTGACTGCCGTGTTTTGTTGCCCCTGCTACCAAGTCAGTGTTTCCATTCAATCACTATTACACAATAAAAACATTTAATCCTCTTAACAACCTGAGTCTGGTCTCATAACTGGGTATTTCCCAGAATTCGGGCCTATTTCTGTCCACAGGGTGTAATTCTATTAAAAACAAATTAAATCTAATACATTTTAGCACCACTAACTAATATAAACAAAAACAAGCCTACACTTTTTTATGGCTGCTCTTACTAATGATTTTAACACATTTTATTGGTGTTTTGTGGTACAATATCTGTGTTTTGGTGTTGTCCGCCACCAGAGTTTTCACATGTCATGCCATATCTCAAACATTATTTATCACAAATTAATTAAAAGAAATATGAATAGGAATTAAATGTTACCTGAACTAATAAACTATATGCACAGATTAAGCATATGTATGCATTTTGTACTTTATTTTGCTCAATTTCTACATGTCCCATGGTTTAGCCGTCATTATCAACACGATCTGCATAAAGGCACTTTCCTACTGTTTTTTCATCAAAAGTTTATTTGGTAGCCATGGTAACCTAATATCATAGTGGAGCACATGGATTTCAAGCTGCAAGACTGATGCCTTGATGTCCAGAAAAGTAAGTAAATCTACTCTTTATTCTTTGTGTTGGGCATGTACACTTATTATGCGTCATTACCATATGTGTTGTATTTCTGTATTTTTAAACATTTTTGGATTATTTTTATCACTTTAATAGTTAAAATGGTGTACATTACATGTAGAAAGCTAGCTGAATTTGATTAGTCATCATGTTTGCTAGTAAAGCTAGTTTTTTGACAAAAATGTCATTACCAGCACAGTCATTACCAGCACATTACAGCTTGTGCTGGTAATGACATGGTGGTGATGACGGCAGATACATTAAACATACTGTTCTTTAAAGAATTAATATACATTTACCAATCAAAAGTCACTATATTTTAAATGAAGTAATGCATTTGTTTTTAAAATATTAAATTAATTCATTACAATTGTTGTGTTTAGGTGTGACATGGCTCCAAAAGCAGCCGCCCAAAGGTCCAAATCATACAGAAAACGTCTAAAAGATAATCCTGAGAAATATGCACAGTGGCCCTCATTTATGAAACGTGCGTACGACCTAAAACAGGCGTACGACGGGCGTATGACGATTCCTACGCAAAGCTCGGCATTTATCAATTTGGACGTGAGCGTAGGCTGCGATCAAATCTCACGTCTGGTCTGAACTCGTGTACGCAAGTTCTCGAGTCAGTGTGGACTTGCGGTGCAGCATATAATCAGTTTAACAGGAGAAGGAGAAGTCATCAGTTGATCACGTATCAGCAATGGCAGATCTGGCTCTTTTAGAAGACCTCTATGCGCCGGTCTGCAACAGTGTTTTAGCCTGGGGGGTTCTGCACAACATCACACAGGAAGACACGGTGCCATAAATGTAGCGATGGAGCCAGATGACCCGATGCCCAGAGAGCAGTGTCCAGAACAACCCCAACTGAGGGCTATATGAAGGAGACAGGATATTATTCCTCACTTTTAAAAGGTAGCCTATAGTGTTATGTTTGGCAGTGATATTCAATACAGGAAACATGACGATGCACAACATTTTTATTTATTCTTCAGGTTTTTGTTTCTCTTTCAAGTGAATGATTTATTTCTGCCATTGACCAAGTTATTTTGGCTTGTTTTTCCAGCCCCTCTGCTGTCAGGAGACAGGGTCCAGCACGGGGGGGGGCGGAGGACACGCGCTCTCCCTCAGCTGTTGCCTCGTTCCGACGAACACGAGTAAAATAAAAGACACTGCATAAACTCCGCTACCGTGTGTTTATTTAATTATAGGTACACCTACATGTAGGCCTAATAGATTGCAATAGAAGCCTGTATATTACTATTAGGACTACAGAAAATGTGTCAAGGATGTATAAATTAAATAGGCTAAACTTCAACTGGAGTCCGATTTACTACGGCAACACTCTTGACCGCATCAGTGATCTCTTTTCATCCCGCATTCTTTCTACAGCCTTTAATACCAGTTTTCAGGCTGCCAAATAGTACACACGTTAGTGCAAATGAACCAGAGATATCAGGGTTTCAATCTCCACCTCTGAAAAGTTCTGCTTCTCAGCCGGATTACGTCTCGCCATTTCGTAAATTGTAGGGGCGAGGCCTCAAAACCCAGAATATATTGGGGCGTGATATTTAAATGACGATCGTTTCCAGCCGCCGCATTTATCAATGTACGACCATTCTTACGCTCGGATTGGTGTGATACGAACGTTTCATGAATCCCACGTGAAGCCTGTCGTAAGACGATTTCTGCACTCATATCTGCGCTGGTTTCTACGTTAGGTTGATAAATGAGGGCCAATGTGTATCATTGGGGTTAACCGTTTTTTTGGCCTCTGAGAGACGACATCCTGTGGTACAGGCATGAAGATTTCCTGGGGCTCGTGCCACAGCCAAAACCAGTCACCAAGAGGCATATGATGCTTGATGTCTCTGTCTGGAATAAAGTATCGTCCATGATGGATGAGAGGATGGAAGTTTGACAAGTTTTTGTCTGTTTTGTGGAAGATTTGGTATCAATGACATGTTTGTGGTGTTTCATATTTTAATCAATTGTTGAACAAAAAGTTTAAGTAAACTGTCAGATTAGATTCTAGTTCTTTGGTATAGTTAATATGACTAATGTGTTATTTCAGCGTTTTACCTGTTCTTGACTGCCCTCCTGTCTGTTTATAGTCTGTTTAGACTATATTTATACTGAACCAATCCTGTTCACAAGGAACACAGTTTATGTTTGGTCTTCCATATTCAGATTAAACTATGTTTTGATGTTTAAACAGATTACTAGCTGTTGTTTTTTTTGTTGGTCTGAAGTCACTTAGGTTAGGATCAGTGATTTGTCATCACCGCAACAAACTGTCATTACCAGAACTGCAATGTCATACATATTTTTGCCAATAAATTATGTATACATTACAAAAACAACCTACAATTATATATTTCTGACAATGTTGGACAGTCTAAATGATCACTGTATTAAAAAGTTTTGATGTATGGCATTCACTTAAAATAAATTTATATTCCAAGCCAGGGTAGATGGATTAATCAGAAATGTAGATACTTAAATGATTATAATTCACCTTGCAAGTAAAAATCAACAATCCCATTAAATTCAAGATAAAATAGATTCCATGTGAAACCACAAAATGTTTTAAAAGCACTGATTTATCATTTAAGTTTGATTTTTTACATATATTTGATGATGTGATGGTAATGACACATTTACTTGACATAGTTAAGAAAATGGCAAAAAATCATAAATTCCCTTATCTTATAGTCTTAACCAATCTCATAACGTCGCTCCTGACTAACTGATAATTTGATGTAT
Organism: Perca flavescens; assembly: GCF_004354835.1. Taxonomy (NCBI): domain Eukaryota; kingdom Metazoa; phylum Chordata; class Actinopteri; order Perciformes; family Percidae; genus Perca; species Perca flavescens. The sequence goes on from NC_041334.1 coordinate 16,261,171, forward strand.
ACAAATTAGTCAAATTGTGAATTTTAATTTTCAAAATTGCAGCAACCCAATTTGGCCCTTAATCTGAGAAATGCCCAACTGTTGTTTAGATTAATTACACTGTTAATGCCTTTAGAAAATTGTTTTCCTGCTTCTTGCCATACCTTTAGATTTAGATTTCTTTTCTTTGGCAGACGTTTCAGAGCTGTCCTTTGTTGTCTTTTTCTTAGTCTTCTTTTTGGGGGTGTCTTCATCATCATCATTATCGTCGTCATTATCTGAGCCTGAACCTGCAAAGACGGAAAACATATTTGGAAGACTTATGTTTTGTTTTATTGATTACATTTGATTTAAGAGTTCATTTGTATGGTATTTAATTAGAGTTAGGCCTTAAAGGTTTTCATTTTAAAACTCAGAGAGTCACTAATGACATACCTTTCTTCTTTTTTGGAGCACTTTTGGCTTTCTTTTTTGGCTCTTTCTCCTTTTCTTTGTCCTTGTCTGGTTCGTCTTTATCTTTTTCTGGTTTCTTTTTCTTCACCTTTTTTCCATCTATAATGTTGATAAGGAAACAGCAGTGGGGATATATCACAGTAGAGCTAGAGATACATGCAAAATATCAGTTTGTTATTGCGGGCTTTGTAGGAAATGCTTAAAATATTATAGAAATATCATCTCTTCAGAGTTGCTCACTTTGGATGGCAGGACTGTCCTCATCGGATACATTTTCACTTTTCTTTGTCTTTGTTTTTTTGGGCTTGGCCTCTTTTGCATTCAGCTTGGCTTCTGTTGTGCCATTTGTCTCTTCTTTCTTCTTTTTTGGCTTCTATGGATTTTCTTTAAAAGATTCAAAACAGATTAGAGGTGAGACTTGTGGAAGAAGGACAGGAGATCAGAAAAAAGATGACAAGGAACTGGACAAAATGAAAACTGGGAGACATAAAAAATAATCCTGGAATAGAACAGCATTTAAATATATAATAATAACAACTCACCATTGCAAAGTCAGATGTGAAGGGAAGCAAGGGCCAGAAAGTGAAAGAGAAAGCAAGAATTGTATTGTACAGCTATCAATATTATTTTTCTAGTAAAAAATATACAGTAACTTACTAATTTAATGCTGAATTGTCCACATGCAATTTTATAAAAAATACCCTAACATCAGTGCAGTAAGACAGTCATATATGTCATATTGATAATGTAAAAGCTTCTGGTAAAGCTATATGTTCAGTTGCTGATATCAGCATGTATTTATGTTGTAAGCATTTCCTTGAATCAAATCATCTTTTGCTATTTTTGATAATACAGTTTTGGAAGACCCAAAAAAGGTTTTTAAACTATTTTATGTAACTTGCTCAAGCCTCGTCCTATGAACACTAAAAAACGTTTTATTTTTAAAACGTTTTTTAGTGAGGTCACAATCAGAAACACACTTCACATCACACATATTAGACACAAGATGGCAAGTCAATTACTTTATGAAAAAAATACATGAGTTAACCACCAAAGACAGTATAATGAGAGCCAGAAAATGTATTTATTGACTCTTTCTTGTTCTCTTGTCTGTTCTGTATCCAAAATAAACGTGAACATTCTCTCCAATTTGCTATTTCTTTCTACATCACCTGCAATATAACCTTTCATCTTGGCCGTTTGATGCAAGCTAATGGAAAAGTCCAAAGGGGTCTCAAACCCCTGACCCTTAGTCCTCCGACCCCCCCCCCCATTCAATGCATTCTTACATACATTTGTCTATATGAGTATGTTTGAATATGATAAAACAATCAAATATATCAATGTTATAATAAATAAAAAGAGAACCAAGATGTATTTGTATGAGGAGTCTGGAGACTAAAGTACAAAGCGACAGGAACAACGTGTCACTGACACAAGTCACAGAGAAGGAGGTCAGTGTGATTGCGGCCGGTGAAGACAGGAAAGGTAATCCTATTAGATGTAGATCCTGCAACCATGGAGGTCTATTTGTGTTCGCAGACAATCCACAACTCAGAGTTACAGCAGTACATTTGACATTTGTCATATTGTAATCAATTGTTGTGTTAAAGTTGTCCAATGTCATATAACACTCTACCAAAAGGATCATATTTGTTATATTATATTTTTCTTTTGTAGTGTTCCGCTGTGTATATTTTGTAGAATTACACAAAATTACACACAATTTGAAAAAAAAAGTTTTGGTTAATTTCTGTCTGCTGTACTTTTCAAAAATCATTAGATTTTCTTTTATCATTTTCAAATGCTTGGTTATAACCGTAATCAAAGCTAATCTTTTTTAAATAATGTATCTGAAACTGTAATAGTGACCTTTATGCATTGCTTTGTAAATTCTGGATGACACATAGATTGCATAATTATTGCAATTCACTGGGAGGATTTGGATTTAACAAACACATTTATAAAATGATGATTCAGTAATCACCTACAATAATGCGTAAAAGGGAATTGCATTAGAAAGGAAATGCTGTTGCATTTGGTTTGGACGTCACCCCAGTAGCACTATAAGTGGTTTGGGTAGCTGGATTACTTGTCTTCAATCCACCATTCATGCTTTTGCAGATGCATTACTCAGGAGACGAGTGCCATAAACTTGGAAATCATCAGTCGAGATGCAACATAATGTCAGATATAAAGTCTGTCCAGGCTTTAGCTGCCTAGAGAGATGCTTTCCAGTTTTGAAGTTCTGTCTGAATATTGTCTCTGGTGGATCTCACTCTGATGAAATACTTCCCATGCTGGCATTGGTATACAGAGCAGTTATCTCACATGTGGGTCAGAGATTATTGTTTACATAATCATTATTCTAAATATATGTGATTTAGATTTAAGTACCTGAAGTAGTCTACATTACTAACTAAACAGAAGGTAAAATGTCTGACAAAAAAGATTGAAAAATGTCTCATGGATGCATTGCTTCCCATCTCTAAACTCTGCATGGGCAGTCCAACTGTAAATATTATTGTATGACAGCAAAAAGTGTTATTTGACTCTTTTCAAAGTAACTTGTATCCCTTAGGTCTCTCTTCAAATAGCATTACATGTCATCATCACACATGTAATCAGATTATATTTGGTAGTCAATAAAATAAATCCACAAAACCACAACCCTTCCCTTTTACCTTCTCTGCAGACATGGCGTAGCCTCTGACTTCTGCTCTACCACTTCTTTTTAGAGGTTAGAAAATAAAAAAGCAGACTTCTCAGTGGAGATAATAAAAGAGTGGGAAAGCCCTGTACTCACTGAGTCTCCATCAGCAGAAAGTTGTTAATAGGATTTATGTGTAAAGCCATCTGCTCTGTAGAAACACGTCAACGGGAGAAACCAACAAGGCTCGGGAGGAGGGAGACTTGTCTATCACGTGTGTCCGATATCCACAGACTTAGCACTCATGTAGAAATTACATTTAAATAAAAGATCTACCTGAACTTGCAGCTGTGGGGCTGAAGAAGAATCCATATCCTCTTGAATCCTGAGGCAAAAACAATTATAAACACATTAGTAATTAAATTTAGTGATATTAGCTGTAATTTCATTATTTTTTTATGTATAATTACATAAAAAAAAAAAAAAAAAAAATGTATAATTGTCTCATTTTGGTGTCAACTAAATACTTAATTTACCTAAAAGAGAGGCATTAATTTGCTATAAAGTATATGATCTGAATCCCACATCTGAATAGGGCTGTAACCAACTATTACTTTCATTAGCAATTTACCTGTCAATCATTTTCATGATTAATCGATTAATTGTTTGGTTCATAAAATGTAAAAGTAAAGCCCAATTTGTCATATTCATATTGCTTGTTTTGTTAGACCGAGAGTCCAAAACCCAACTATATTAGTTTATTGCCATAAAGGACAAATAAACCAGCAGATATTTACATTTGAGAAGCTGGAACCAGTACATTTTGGGCACATTTGCTCAAAAACAATACATTGATTGTAATAAAAAGTTGCTGATAAATTTTCTGTCGACTAATTGATAAAAAAAACCAAATAGTTTCATCTCTAACCTGGAACCACCCGCGGCGCTACCATCTGCCCGGGTGGGCCTGGGCCCACCCATTTTAGGTCCGGGCCCACCCATTTTGACCCAGGCCTATAGTGAGTAGTGAGTGATTTTCATTCTAGCAGTTCATCCAATAAGCAGCCCGAGGGAAGCTTTGAGTGAAAGCTTCTCAGCCAATCAGCGGCTTCTACCCCACTGTGGCCTCTTAAGCCCCGCCCACAGGCTGCATCATCACCAGCAAGTGATCCAATGAAATGAATGACGTTGCGCGCAAGCTTTTCAAGCAAGCTCAAAAAAAAAAAAAAAAAAAAAAGACACAGACGGTAGCTATTAGCTAATATGAAACGCAAAGCAGCTCGTTTTCATTTAAATTCAGCAAGAAACGCTCCGAGGAGCAGGAGGAGGACATTTTAAGTAACACGGTTACAAGTGACGAGTTACCATCCTGCTTGGCCGCCCTCTCCCCATCAAGTCCTCCCGTAGCCACCCCCCCTACACACCAGCAAGGCAAGTAGGGCAACAGTTAGGCTAACGTTAACGTTAGTGTCTGGCTGTCTGTATGCAGGGGGAACCTGGGTTTTTTTTGGCTTATTTTAACTGGCCCATCCAGTTTTCTGGAGGCCCACCTACAATCAATATCCTGGCGCCGCTAGTGCCTGGAACCTGGGTAGGTTAAAAAAAGGCTCAAATAGCATGTTCCCAGACAAAACAAATAATTACCTACATACAAATTTTTGCTGTACAGTTATATTCAATATTCACCTTTGGCATTCACAAATAAAACACCTTGCCATACAAATACAAGACAATACACTCCATCCACCCATCCACCCATCCACCCATCCACCCATCCATCCATCCAGCCAGTGTCCATTTTTTGCCAGCCAAGACAGTGTCAAAAGCTTCTCATCTTCAGCTTCCCATAACTCAGTGAACTCCGTGGTACAAATTGTCATTCTTACATTAACATTTGTAAAGTTTTGTCTTGTTGTGTGGTAATGCTGACATACCTGTCCTGTGTCCAGGCCTCTTTCACACTGTGACGGTGGAGGGGCATGGCTGATGTGTAGAGAGGTTACAGCCTATCCAGATTTTGGTCTTAATGAGCAAACATGACAAAGACAGTGTACTGACAAAAGGATATCCAATGCAAATCACTACATTTAAACCGGTATGTTAGTATGAACTTAAAAACATGCATTAATACAATGTCTCACCAAGTTTTTCTAGGCAGCAGTGTGATTGTCTCCATCCAGCTTGTGAATGCCCACCAGGCTCATGACCCGAGTTCTAAGAGGATTTTTATGAACAAAGCAACAGGTTCCCCCTGTTGACTACCACACAGCCAGGATGCCCGACCCTTCAACTGGGATTACTCTAATCAGCTACTCACCATCTGTGAGCATTTTTGTGGAGGTTCCCAAGAAACAGCTTGTGTGTAAATTTGCTTTACTGGGGGAAAGTAAAACAGCTTTACTTTAAACAAAACAGATAGCGTTTTTAATTCAGGTGCTTTTTAACCAAAACAGGATGGAAGTGCACAATTGTCAAGAGCCTTGAAATTAAAGAGGAAAACGAAAGGCTCTCTTCCCTTTGACAGCTACAGGTACGATCCCTTAATATAATTTGCTCCAGTGGATGCAATGGAACAGCTCAGCGTGAGTGTGAAGCAGGATCATGTTAAAAAATATGGCATGTGACCTTCCCTAAATAAATAAAGATAAAAAAATGTGTTAATACAGTGTATTAAATGTGTGATTTCCTCAGTCAACCACCAGATGCTGCTGTACCCCAAGAGAGAAAAAAAACAAGCAAGAAGCAGCTGTGAGGCACCAGGGGGCACCATGGCAGTACTGTTACTTGCATATTTCTAAAATGACTGACTAAACCTCAATGGTAATATTCAAAACAAAGTTCAGAAAATATAATTATCCGTTGTAAAAGTGGTTTCCTACAACTTCAACCCTATCTCAGTCCTGCCGGGTTGCAGTCTCAGGGCTCACAAGAGGAGATGGGAGGAGAGTCATCACAGCCTAAGTGAACAATAGCACATGTGATAGGAAATAAGGAAGGAAAAGTATCTCTTGTGTAGATTTATAAGGCCAGGGCCTTTGTCTCTCCACATCACCGTGCTGCTCACGCTGTCCAGTCTGCTGACTGTTGAAAAGGGTCTAGACTAATGGCTTTGCTGGCATTTCTGCAAACGCTTGACAGTAACATGGCAGTTGGCAGGCAGCCTAAGGAAGGCCAGCGAACTCAAGGGAGCAGAGGAGAAGCCATCAAGATCTTAAAGAGACAGAATCCACTGTGTGTTTCTCACCGTCCACTGTTTTCAATCCATTTTCGTGTCAGTTGTGTTTTATTGCTGCGAGCAAGATGGTAAACATTGCTGAAGCAACAAGAAGCAGCAGGAGTATACCAGAGAGGCCGTAAAACCAGCTCTTACTATACCAACAACTGTAACAACAAGCCTGAATGAAATGAAAACACATTAATCAAAGTTATGGTGAAAAGGGGACCATTCAAAGCACTTGTACAAACACTAAGTCAGGAAGAATTATGCTAAATACATAGAGGTAGAGCTTCCAGTGGCAGTGACCTGTGTTTGAGGAGGGGGTATGATGATATTTTAGTTCACCCACGGGTTGAGTGCTGAAATGGCACGTCGTTGAGGACGTGAACCCAGTGGCACTGTAAAGCCGGGTGAATCATCAACTCAGAGGGCCTGTGTCTCAGGAAGGACAAACAATAAAGACGAAACAGGAAAATCAGGGTGAAATGGGTCTATCCCCGACGGAGGGATTGTTTGAGGAAGGTAGTGTACAAAAAAAGAAGACAATAGCAGGAGGTGTCATCCATTCATTATAAATGGGAAGATGCTATTTTTTTGCAAAATAGTCTCCTGGGTTGTAGATAAAATGAAACTCACAATCTCACACTGTAGATCCTGATAAAATGGAGAGACGAGATTACTACTTTTCAATTCTTAACACTGGTGCGGAAAAACAGTATTGGCCTAAGGTTGTTGCTAGAGGCAAGACAATGTGGTTATTGAAATCAAGTGGGTCAGACTCAGCTTGTCAGGCTCAGCTCTGACTTGTCAGACTTGTCTACGTTATCATTTGCATTACTTTGTCTACGTCAGCTAAGATACTGTTAATGTACAACAACTCTTTGCTAACATTAACATGATGGAATACCAATGTTAGCATGTTAGCATGTGCAGCGGTACCCTTTTCTGTTATCCATAATGTACCGCTACTAGGGGCGTGGCGAGACACCCAGCTCACGAGACGAGACGAGACACGAGATCGGGTTCATGAGATTGAGACAAGATTTTAACACTATTTTACAGAAAACTTCAATGAAGAAATAGGACTGGAAAAAATAGTCCTTTAAAAGTCCCAAAATGAAAACTGAGGACTGAAAGGTTTTTCCATTAACTCAAATGACTGGCTTCTCTCCTGTATAACTAACAGTTACACTGTTACTTATTCCATATGTATGGTGGAGAGAGTCTCCTCACTCAGAGAACCAAGGTTACAACATAACTCAGCGTTTTCTGGCAGTAGTTGAGACCAAATGTTTTGTACTTGAATTTGTCATTGCACAGTAGACAGAGAGAAATTAAACTTTAAGCAACGGAACACTCAAATTAAAAATGTCTCCAGATATACATGTACTTCCGAGTATGTGCAGTCCCCGTGAAGGGTACCTCTCCTCTTTATTTGTACACATGTACTCTCACTTTGCCAGACCCTCCTCCAAAGCATGCTGAAGGAGGGTCTGGCTACTCCACACAGCATTCAGGGATGGGAGGAAAACGTGCTCTGGTTTATTGGCAATTCTTTAAACCAATCACAAATCGTCATGGGCGGTGCTAAACTCCGCACAGAGCTGCTGCAAAATAGTCATGCCAGAGAAAACTCAGATTGGACAGATAGTCTAGCTAGCTGTTTCAATTTACCTTGCAGAGATCTGAGGAGCAGTCAACAATAGTCCTCATAAATCCACAGAATTTAAAATTCCAACACAAAGAAAGCGGAAGGAAACGGAAAATGCATGCATCTGGCGGAATTTTCCGCGGCACTGGAGCAATCCCGGAAGTGGAACGTCAAGGAAATAGACTAGTACACGTGTGGTCTTCACTGGACCAAAGGGTTAGCTTAGTGAAAAAGATAACATACAACACTGAAAGAAAAGTTCAGCATGAAAGCTTGGGCAGCTCAAATCTAATAAGGAGCAAATTGAGAACATCCCTTGATTCACTCTGTTCTTTGTTAATAAAATCTTCTCAGCAACATAAAAGGGGCTCATAATATGGCTATACATATCATGCATCACTTGCCCTTACTGACCGGGGGGGGGGGGGGCTTGAAAAACACAATGCAGTGCACAAAGTCAGTGCTGATGATGTCACTGCTGTATATATATATATATATATATACAGTATGTAAGCAGAATCTCAACTGGATGGTCCCAGTGGAGAGTCAGAGTCCTCAGACACTGGTGCCAGACTATTAAGGCTAACTTTATCCTCAAAAGTACACTAGTAAAGATGCATAACGATGTTCAAGTAAATGCACTGCACATGAACACATGATATTAAAAAGTGTGACTGATGAGCTGCATACACGCACATTAATAATCTGAGGACCGTATCGGACTAATTAATGCAGAGTTTATTGTATTGTGGTGTAACTTAAGTTTATAAAAAGTCTGTTAGAAGTCCAGATACTACAGTATCAAACAGCTGGAAGAACATGTGTTTTTGTCAGCATCCTGCATGTACAGTATGCTGCCTGCTGTACATTCCAAAGAGAACTGTGTTTTTATAACCTTTGAGAAGGAGCAGTTGACTATTACCTCTTACAGTAGGATGTGTGATCTTTACACCCTTCCCACTGCGTAGATAGGGTCAGTGGGTTCCTTAAGTACAGACAACAGTAGTTTACAACTTTGCACAGCTTTTAGTCCAGCAGGAAACAGAGAAGAAAGTCTGTCTCACTCTCATTTCAGAAAGTTTAGATATTTTGTACTGTAATTATCATTAACAACGTTTGGGCACAAAGGTGTAGGAAAAACATTTGTGTTGGCAAATGTTATTTCACACGGATATCGTTCCTGCTTGCCCCTGGCAAGACACAGTGCTCAGATAACTGTCCTCCATATGTGACACCTGCACAGAGAGGCTTTACAATAAAGCAAGCACACTATACGAGGGAGAGATTACCCTTTGAATAGGAAAATAACACTAGGGAAGGCTAAATTACTGTGTGTTTGAAACCATTGGTTTTGGGAGCATAAGCCTACAAGTGCACTTTCTATCATTGAGTGCATTATTCTTTTCAGTGTAAATCTTGCAGGACAAAACATTTTAAAAGAAAAGAAAATGCACATTTGGAGCACTATAACATGTAGAGAAGGAAGCAACGTGGAAGCTTAGATGAGATTCCCTGAGCCACAAACGAAGGCAAAGCAGCCAGAACCTTGTGTGAACTGTAACACAAGCAGTGCTGAGCCTCGTGAGAGCTTGACACACATCTGAAATGGCGGACAAAGTATCCAGGAAATAGTGCTGTAGCTTGCATTTCCTATGTTCTGAGCGTCCACACTGCCGTGGAGCCCTAACAGATGCCTCAACGACTGAGCTGGCACGAGGTGGCATTACCCTGAGAGCAGAGAGCAAAAGTCCTGGGAGCGGTCAGTGCACTGAGTCCCCGAGAGAGAGAGGGGTGGCGGGAGAGAGAGTGCAAAGAGCCAGCGCTCCCTTCACAGACTTGTCCCCTCCGTTTTCTAAAACAGGCAGTGCTCTTTTGAAATGGTGCCAATGGAGGTTGGCCCAAACCCTTGCAGCTGAAACTTTTACAAGCTCAGTGTTCGGAAGGAGGAAAGAAAAAGACACAGAGTTAACGTTTATTTGCAGCTCCTCTCCTTATCTTCGACCTGCCTGAGATGTCAGAACAATGATTCATGCTTGCTTTTTTTTTATTTCATTTAAACCACAAATCCTTCAAGAACATGTACAGAAATGTTTTGGAAAGAAGACTGCATGAGGAAAGAAAGGATTGAAAGTTACATTTTATCATATTGAAAATATATTTGGACATATTTGCTTTAAAAAAAAAAAAAAAAAAAAAAAAAAAAGAGTCAGTGACGTCGGACAGGAAGCTGTCTTGGATACTGCCTGAGGAAAATTACTAATGAGTGTCTGTGGCACTCAGTGGTGTGGACACATTTGAAAATGAAGGCGCTGTGCTTTATTCAGGACTCGCACATTGGATTTTTTTTTTTGTGTGTTTTTCTTGAATTTCTCGCTGATGGTGCACGCAAAACTTTATCTTTGGATTTGCTTGTTCCCAGAGATTGACCCTTTCCTTGCCCTTATTTTCGCTTCAGAGCTCCATGACACAGTTTGTTCCTTGAGGATGTATTGTGGTAAACATCCCAGACCACTCGTTTGGTCGGTTATGTTGACAGTAAACACTGGTTTCCATTAACAGCTACAATCAAATTAAATCAGAGCCTCAGTGGTTACCATTGTTTTCTATCGACTCTGCAAAAAATCTGATTAAAAACACAGGCAGGTGCAGAACAACTAAAGACGTCCGGAGTGACTACCGAAAATGGGAACTATGAGGCATGTACTACCTGGGAATCATGCCAACTGCTGACAAAAGACTTTACTGCACGGTTCTGAGAGAAGCCTTTAACTCATATGCTCTGAAATGCTTCAGGAATATCTGGCACTGAATTCAGTAGATAAATGTGTCAAACCTTTTGGTTTTGTTACAAGACAGCATGTAAGTACTCACTTCTGATTTCTTTACCCAAGCTTATTTCTCTGTCTGTTTCTTTCCCCCACCTCCCAACCCCTAATCCTACTGTCAAGTGAGATGGCTATTTGATGACACATCATCTACAGTTCATGTGACTGCGTCCCTTTATGTGGTGAGTGAACCACATTAACTCTCTGACTTCACTTCAAATCAAAACTCAAGCTTACTTGTATGCATATTTCGGGCGGATTTCAGATCTTTAATAGGACAATTTGGTGACTTCATGATTTCTTTTCCTGCCTTCATTTCGCCTTGTTGTCTCTCCCTCTTGGCAGTGGGGCAAAAGTGGGCAGGGAGAGAGGAGGGCATGGCCCACAAACTGCTCTCAAGCCCCAGCCCCTGCTCAAGTTGGGTTGCTTCCTGGTACACTACTCAGCCTTTCCCTCGTCTTGCAGGAGAAAGAGAGGGATGTGGAAATGCATTCTTGTCTCCTTTCTAACCCGCCCTTTTTTTGGGTTTTTTTCCGCCGCCACAATGGCCTAATTTTCTGCGCGTGAACACTAGCCTGACCTGTACATCAAGGTATTTCTCATTTTTGATTCTGCTTCTGTTTCGGCCTTGATATTCCTCTTTGTCCTGAGGTCTCCCTTTATTCGTTTCTTTTGCACTTTTACACTACTTTTATTGTCACCTTCCACACTGTACACGTGTCTGCTTTGCTTGCACCGAACACAATGACTAAATCTCCAGCGTTTCTGTTCGATCAAGACACACCGGGATCTAGTTGAATAAATGATGTCGTTTCTTGGGTTAAATGCATTAAGAAATAATGACCAGAGCATTTGTTTATAGTTACTGTAATGAGCCGACTGTTTACATAGCATGTACGATAAAACAGGCCCTCAGTAAAAATAGATTTTAGTGGTTGTGTGTTACTGCCTCTTAAAGTACAAGACTAGTAAAAACAACAACATTTAAGTATAGTTTACTGCAAGTCAGAGCCTAAAGACATTACAACTCCTGTGGCTCGAACAAACAAATTTCACCCCATCAAAAGTGATAATTACCTCTAAGTTTCAAAGAGGAAATTCTAGATAAAAGGCATTTCGTGTTTTTAATTAAACATTTTGGTTTCTGTGTTGCAGGGTTGCTATGAGGGTGCGAGATATCTGCACCAGAGGCAATACAAAATATCCTTCAGCTTTATTGTGGCTACTGTTCGCCATTTATTTTACCACAAAATGAAAACAGTATCCCACATGGGTTGAATAAGCATCTTGAAATATACAGTATGTGGTTTGTATATGTCATACACAGGCAAACAGTCAAATCGTATAATTTTCTGACGTGTTCTTAAACGCTGCAGTTTGATAGACCTTTTCAAAAACCAGTATGAACCAGATCCTTCTGTTGCAAGCATTGTTCTATACATGAAGGGGCTTGCATTGTAAGATTGGAAGGTTTAGGTAAGCCTTTTCGGTTTGGTTTTTAACCACAAGAGGCACGAAAGCTATCAAAACGTTTTTAAAATTAGGGAACATTTACAAAAATGTTTTACTTTACAAATTACACTCCTATATGAACCAGACTTATTGCGAACTGACAGCGTAAACACTTTCGCACATGCTACTTGGTGTGCAGCTGTGTGTGGTTTGGTTTGCATACAGTCGAGTCAGCGTTTGGGTTTGAGTGTATGATAACAACAGATTATGGCATACTGTACTGTACATAAAGGGTGAATGAAGGGGAAAAAAAAGGGAAGGATGTGCAGCAAGAGAGAAAATAACGTATTTCCTCCTCCCCCCAGTTCTCCTCAGATGAACTTGCTTGATGACATGTTGTTTAGAAAGCCATATCCTCTGCTATTTGCGTTTCTCTCCTCCCCTTGGTCGGAGTGACTCTGTGGTTACCAGGATCAAAGTCTCTTTTTTTGGTGGTTGCTTTTTATCAGGTCATACTGCATATACACATTCGGCTCTTCCTGTTTGCTAGCAAAACAGATTAATTGGCTATAAACAGCATTTGATCTGATTCTTTTGACTACAGCCGTCTTACATAAACTACCATTTTAACCCTTTCTAGTTTTGAGAAAAAGCCATAAGAGATCCATCTTGAGAATAACATCTGGAAGGTCCACCACTGTCTTCGCATTTGTTTTAATGTGTGGAATATTGGATTGGCAGGTTTCCTGTGACAAGCTAGAGCCACGTATGACAATTAGCTCACTGACCAAACTTTCAAAAAATCCCCTGAGATCGTCTAAACTTCCAGCCACTCATTGTATTGACACCAACTAAATAACTTTGACTACAGCAAACCACAAAAAGTACTTACAAAGACTTTTTTCACCCTATAGTCTCTTGAGAATGTCATTGTGTGTATGGTAAAGACCCATCTGTTGTACTTCACTGAGTGGTAAATACAGCATATGGATATGATATACAGGCCCAGAAATGTATAGCTCATGACAAAATATACACCACAAACAACACTTGATAACTCTTCTAGCCTCATCATCACTCTAATAAAACACCATGCAATAAACAAACCCCCAATAAAGCACAAACACAGCGTATAACAGGAAAAATATTGAAAAAGTAGATAGTGGAATTGCTCTTCGGATACATTGCACTTAGATTATGATACACTGAAGGTATTAACATAATTATAATAATGAATCATTATATGGGTAGCAATTAAGATATCATGATGCTGAATGTAAGTAAAATGGGACAGACACAGCACAGCTACTGGTCATAAACACCTACAGAAGATAACTTATGCAGTCAAGTAGCATGTTCAATAGACCTGGGTTTGAGCTAATGCTTTAATGGTTTCTGTGTTACTATGTCTGATAATACAAGCAGTGCCAAAACATTTAGATGGTGAATTTTAGGTTTTTTTAGTATACATGTTTGTAAAACATTTTTGTATTATTTTGTCAACCTGCATGACACTCGTTACACGTAAAATATATTTCTAATGTAGTAAATGCCCACCACCTTTGGTGTAGGGGTACTTAATGTTTGTACATTTCCCTTTATTCAACAAGCATTAGGCTTCAGTAGAAGGGGCAGCAGTATGTAATCTTAAAAAAAAAATGGCATGGTAACTCTGACATCTCATGAGGCTAAAAACAAAGGAGAGATTTGACCTGAGGCCCTAAAACCAAAGCCAATCCATTTAATAATCGTCCTGACATAATGTAGGGGGCCATTTCCTCCCAATTAGGACCAGATATTAAATTGTGTAGTCCAGTGGCTCTGAGCCTGGGGTCTGGAACCCCACAAGGGGTTGTGAGATTAATCTAAGGGGGTCACATGATTACTGCGGTAGGAAAATAAATAAATAATGTTTATTTTTTAAATTAAATTAAATTTATGTTTACTTTGGTTCCTTCTTGTGAATTAGTGCATAGTTTTCCCTCTTCATGTCAAAATGATTCAAAATTAAACAAACACAATCTGCTGCTCACAACTCAGCTCTTTGTCACAGGTTGCACAATCTCGTAATCCATCGGCTGTATCGCTCTGACAATGATTCGGCCTGTAGCGGCAACGGCCAATATTTCTGGGGTTTCGGTGTAGCCATCAGATATCCAGATAGCAGGTCCGATTAGCAACTTAAAATGCGAGAATGGAGTATAAACTGACATCTGCATATAAATGCAGATAAATAAATTTAAAAATGCTAATAAATAGTGAAATCATCAAATCCGTTTACCTACATGCAACCACAGTCCGCTTAAACGTGATGGGTCGGAATACAAATGGAAACCAGAACGTTTCCCATATGCAATAATAAAGAAGGAACTTTAAACTGACATTGTGGTGTCTGAGTGTGGTATCATTGTACGTTCCCTTTAATACATGATATACAGTAGAAGAAAAAAAGAAAGTGAACAAACACTAACTGACAGTTAGAAACATCTGACTTTCCATGAGGATAACTTGTCACAGTCAGTTACTGCACCAAAAGTATCCTCCTGTTTTGATACTCAATTGAAAATACAATTTGTTTGGAAATGATGTTCTAAATAAAGACGTCAAGACTGCTAGATGGAGCTAAACTCAACTTCAACTTCATGTTTATGCAGCAGGACATAGTAGATACAGGACAATAAAACACAGCCTACATAGGCACTGAATGCTGTGGACTCTGGGCAAACAACAGTGGACCGAGGTTGGCCTTCCCATCATATTAAAGTGCCGAATTTTTATCAAATAGGACGCACCACATTTGATGAGATTCAACTGAAACCTCAGGCTCATTCAAAACATAACCGCTTGTCCTACATATGGACAGAGTCTGCTTCTGGAACAATGGACCTTTCTCTAGATGTGTGAACACCTAGCTCACATTGCACTGAGCATCTGGCAGCAAGCTACGCCACCATACCTTATTGTGTGGTATCATAGCCCATGTCTGACATGGCATCCTCTCATTGCTTGGCTGCCAATACTCTCCTCCCCCCACTCAGTGGTGGGTTCTGCCATGCTGCATCCACGACATCACCCCCTTTTTGTCTCATTGAGATTCAGCTTGGCACGGAGACAATGCCCATTTCTTGGCACCAAATATTGGGGAGAGCCGCACAACAGAACCAACCTCAGTCTTTTCCCTCACAGTCGTCCCCCGTATTCCGCCGATCATCATGGACCAAAGCCGACTTGTAATGGGTATTTTTTTGTGCTTTTGTCTACTAAATTCTCAGTTTGTTCGGCACCTCGGCATTTGACAGCATGGATATCTTTAATAAGTTGAACGTTTACCACTAGACGAGCTGCTCTATGTGAAGCAACAGTGAATGACGGTGTCAGCGATATGTTGATTGGCACGCTGATTGTTCTGAGGGAGTCTCAGATGAAGGTCATGGATTTATAACACTATTCCTTCGTTATACTCTGCAACAGAGCAGCCATTTTCCTATCATCAGCAGCTTGGGAATGGACTGTGAAAGTCAAACCATCACTTCAGTGTGAAAAAAAAAGAAAAAGGAAAGCATTTCCTGTAGTTCTTGGTTAAAAACCAACCCACTCACCCACATGGACTCGTATTGAAGGTACTAATAGGAGTTTTCTTCTAGCTCAGCTTTTGTTAAAATGCACAATCAGCAACAGGATATTTGGAAACAATCAAGGTAAGAATGACAAAAAAAAGTATACCTGTTTGCAGGCCTCACTGGCCTGTGGTTGAGAGATGTATTCCGCATGGGAATCACAACTTCTGTCTAAAGTAAAGGTAGCAGTTTGCCTATCTTTAAAGTAACTGAAGCAGAAGAACGGATGTTTGAATCAGACTGCTGATAATTTAATGAAACAATGTGAACACATCATTTGTATGTGTTTTGACTGTTCTAATATAGTTTTTATTACCTTCGATGGATAAGCAGGTATCAGTCCTAACAAATACATTATTTTAGAAGATGTCAATGTTTCACCAGAGAACCACACAGTAATGGCCCATCACCACAACAAATTTTGTTTGTAGTCCACACAACTTTTCTTGTATTTAAAAGTTGAATCCACTCCTGTTTTCATTCCATCCCTTCTGCGTTGACCAGCCAGTTAGAAGAGTTTGATACCGTCTAATACTGTCTTTACCATCTAATTAATTCAACATCTCAATTAAGGCCTCCCACTCTCTGATGCCCTTGTGCCTTTTCATTCTGCCTCAATGAGCATGCCCTGGCACCATAGCCGCACAGCCTGCCAAAACATTTCAATCACTGTCGGCATTAATTAGGCCAAAGAGGAATTCAGAATGTAATGAACTGCCCAGCCGCTTTTCAGCGTCCATGGTTCACATGCTAATTTATGCAAAGTGTCCTAGCCTTTGCATGAGTTGACCATCGTTGTCTACCATAACAGTGTCTGGGCTTGGGAAGCTCAGCCAAAGTATGGCTCTGTTGGGTCCCAGACAGATCTGCCCAGCTTGTGTCCCAGACTCTGGCACAGTAAACAGACTCCCTTTTCAATGGACTTGAAGTGGCTTTCACACTGAGCAAAAAGGGCAATGCTGCATTCTGAAGTCAAACATTCAGCTCCTCCATTAAAACAACTCAAGCAAAAACTAAAATCACTTGCAGGATTTCTTGGCATGCATTTCTCAAACAGCAACAATCAACTCTCTGAAATAATGTATGAACAAGTATTCCTCAAGCCAGTCTCAACATCCCCATTATCATTATTTTTCTTTTTTGGGGGGGGATAAACAGTCTATCTTATGGAAAGGGATTGGAAGGAGGAGGCGGAAGTTAGGTTGCGCCACAGATGTTTGGTACGGGTGCCAAACGACTCCCTAAGATGGCCGACGTACTGCCATTTTCCATTTTTCTACTAGTGCTTTCTGGTTGTAGAGACAGAAGGAACTGAACCGGGGGGAAATTTGCTTGAACTGAGTTATATTTTCTGTTTGTAAGAAAGCTAGAAAGACTTTTGAAAAGGTTTTATAGTAAAATAGGTACTAATTCTTGGCATAGCTACTCTTCATTATATTCCAATTTCCCTAAAAAAGTGAGCTCTTTTATGTTGACAGAAGTGTATTTTGTCTTTAATGTGCAGGTCATTTAGTACGTACTTTTTTTTTGCAAATTTCCAGTGTACGCCAATGTGCGGCATGTCCACCACCTGTTGTTCTCAAACACTGGCCAAATGCATTTGCGCAGACCAATGAAAGTGGTCAGACACTGAATAACACATACAGTAAATGCAGTAGCACTGTCAGGCTGGTTGCAAATCCGGTGAAATGAGTCTTGATTTTACTCTACAGTGGTGGTGAGTCTGGAGATGAAATTGCTCGTAGAAGGTAATTCCTGATAAAACTGTTACCAGACTACCTCGTTCCATGGTGAGGGGTGTCATTTGAAAAAAAATGTATATCTATTATTTATTTAAGTTTGTATGTGTGCATGTTTTAACTAGTATTTTGGATGCAATTGCAGGAGCTTACTACATAAGAAATTAAAATAAATGACAGTTACAGGAAAGAATTTGCAGTCTTGCAGGTTTTCTGTAAAGTGCTGCTACTAAACACAGTCTGAAATGACATCATGTAAACACATCTATCTTGGCCTCTACACAGACTGTATATTCTGTAAGATTTTTTAACCTTTGGGGCCCCAAGTGGAGCTAAAAACTCACTTACTTTCTCTTTATTTTTGTCTCGCAGTTTGACCGACAATTTTCCACTGCTACCTACACAAGTATCTGTCCTTGAGGCTGAGGTAGTAGATTGAATAGTTGTGGGGATTGTGTCCTCCCTCTGAGATAACTATACAATCTACTGTCTTTCCTAAGGAGACAGGTTGATCTACTGTGAAGCCGAAACCTACATGGCAGGCTCCATGGATAAGGAACTCAGCCTCATGGAATTCAAGAGATAACCCGTCCCTCACCTCTGAGGAGAAGCGTGCAGACACAACAAATACATTTACCAGACACAATGATGGAACTGGTCTATCCTAATAACATGTATTGAAGTTGATACATATCGAGTTATCTTGTTAAGGATATTGGTGCCTGAAGTTGAGCCTAGCAAGGTGAGGTAGTAGGTTGTATAGTTTGTGGGATGGAGCAAATCCTACTCAGGTGATAACTATACAGTCTATTACCTTCCTTGAGAGGTAGCCTACAATGATTGCTAGGAATGAAGCTCGCTCACACTGACTGAGTGGGGAAGGAGCCACTCTGACCCCATCTTGTGGCCAAAGACTATCATCACTCGAGAAATTAAGCTTTGGGAATTATACTGCAGAAGCTCTTAATCTTTTTTCAGCCAAGGACCCTTTACAAGATAGAGAATATACCGGGGGGACCCCCTTAATGTATGTCCCTTGGAATACATTTTTTTTTATACTTCTATAGCCTTTGTTATGTTATGTGAAATAACAACACATGAGAAATGTATTAGAAAGATATTAAACATGTTTCAAAAATATTTTTCTTTAGATTCTGAGGTATAGATTTGTTAGATTAGAAAGTAATCAATGAACTATTTGAGATTTAAAAAAAATATTATTTAGTAGTTAGTTAAATATGTATAATGCATTTTTATATCATGATGATTTAAATTAATGAATCTGAAAACTTTTCACGGACTCCCTTGCAGAGTGCCACGGACCACACTTTGAGAATTACTGTCTTATGCTACATTCACACTGTAGGCAAAAGTGGCTCAAATCTGTGTTGTTGTTTTTTGCTGATATGTGAATCACTCTATGACCCAGTGTCTAAAAAGTTAGTTATTAAGCTGTACGGTTTTGTAAAAGTCAGTAACTTACAAACTTCATGGTGGACTTGCAGCAATTTATTTCTAAGAATACAAATTGGAAGTGCATGTCTGCTAGAGAGATTGGAGGATTGATAATAGATATAAAAAATATATCTTTTTTTCTGTCAAATGTGCCACAGTTAAAGTCTGCACATGCAACAATGTACAAACAACAGTCATGGTGGTATATGCTTTTGAAAATAAAATCACATTTATCTGCATGGAGAGCTATTTTTAAGTGCACCAGTGTAGACTGAAGACATTAGTTTATGATATATTTAGTTGACATTTTGCTGGCTCGTAAATATGCATAAACTGTTAACAGCAGGCAGAAAGTAACTGCGCTATTAAAAGACTGCATTCATTAACAGGAAACAAGTTTATTTTTAATTTCAAAGGTTTAGGGTATGTTCAAAAGAAAATAGAGCTGAATAGATTCTTAAAGTGAGGAAATGGAAAAAGGGCTTTACACAACTAACCACAAGCCTGTGAACATAAGCAATCCAGTTCCACTTCCTTTCTGAAATAAGAACTTAAAACACGCATTAACACAAAAACAAACAGCATAATAAAGATGAATACTGATTAGCCAAAGAAAATGTCGTACTAATCTTTGAATTAAATCGATGTACCTGTAAAATCAAGTGTGTCTTTTTCACTATACTCCTGTGTGCACTGCAAATATCTTGTTTTGATACTATACTTTATAAGAAAATAATGGAGTAAAAACAATTCAAAATGCAATGCACATTACCAACAGATGTCACTAACAATGTTATAAAAACAACCCGATCAGCGATGGACACCCGTCAGGCTTTATCCCAGTAATGTACATCTGTTGAGCCAGACTATTCTTGAGATTGCTTGTTAAAAATACATCCATTATTATGAACTGGTACAAAAAAGAAACATCTGTACAGTATATTGTTTATGCTTTTTGTTAGCTGTGGTAGTACAACTGGTAGTTGGCCACGTATTGGTGATATTCCATATTGTAGTCAACACATTGACCAGAAAAATATAAATATCTGTGCAACCTAATGCTATCCAATACAACAGTTGTGCAATAAATGCTTCCTTTGTGATACTTGTAAGGTTTGAATGTTGTTTAGACTAGCTCAACTTTTGGGTAATTCTTGAGGCTGTATTTTGTGGTGGTGTTGTGGTAGACTGCACTCTTTTGAAATGTTTTTTCTACTTCTTGTTCAATGGGGGAAGACATATTATTATAAGATGTCTATGCTATCCAATCCTATACTATGGATTGAAAACTACAGATTAAAATAAATTACTATACATCTCACACCGGTCTAATATGGTCTGAAGGTCTAAAGAGTTCTCTTACAGGCCTGTTTGACTATAAAACATTGTACATGGGTTTCTAGTTTTGTAGTCAGGTGTACACGGCTACATGCCATAAAATGAATGTTCGCAATTTAATGACAACAAAAATAATGCTTAAGATGTCTGAATTTATCTTTCTAGTGTCATAAAAGTTCAATTCTTTTTCAAAGATAGTGATAGTGAAGGTAATTTCCAACACAGTGTGTGCTTTCTGTGAAATTGACAAAAGAACTGGAACTTCAATATAAACAGAAGCACAACAGTGATTTGAAACTAAAGCTTTTAAGACAGTGGAAGTGGCCCCTTCCTTCTGCAAGACAATTTGTGCAATAATCACCCATATACACCCACATACAGGTCACACAAACACAAACAGATTCCAAAACATAGCGATATTTCAGTGCTAGATATCTTCACAATATCAATACACAGAACATCATCCTCATCCTTTAAAAGGTAGCTTTTGGATTTCACACAATGTGTTTGACCAATGTTTAATTATGCTCAACAGTCAATCAAACCTGCTCCTTAAAAACAAAGAAGCTAACAAACAAAATATTCCTTCACTCATTGTTGGCCATGCTACTGAGATTGTTGTCTGTCGACTGGCTCGTCTGAGATCCTTGAATTTCTTCTCCACATGAAATATACCGTCTCCAGAGCTTCAGGTACGCTGTCTTGATCTTTTGTATTTTGAACGCATAAACAACTGGGTTTACAGCTGAGTTAGCATGAGAAAGCAGAATGCCAATATAGACAGCTACTAATGGTACATCATCTGGCCCACCAAAATAAAGTATGCAGTTAATTATCTGGAGAGGGAGCCAGGACAGCACAAACAGAGCCAAGACCAGAGCCAGAGATCCTGCCAGCTGTCTCTCTTTCTTTAGGTACATCTGCGATTGGTTTTGGGCACCGTTGCCTGGTTTCTCTCGAAGGTTTCCTCGGATTGTCCAGAAAATGTAGGCGTACAATACAGTCATCACCAACAGAGGTGGCAGTGTGCAAAGAAAGAAGTTGAAGTAAACCAGGTATGACATGGGGATCACATCTCTAAACTTGCAGACAATAGTAGAGTTGACGGACTTAGACCAGGTTTCATGGTTGCACCATCCAAGCATGGGAGAAAAGCTCAGTGGTATTGCAACAAGCCAACATGTTGCTACTACAAGCCAAGAATGTCTCTGTGTTACAGTCCTTTTGTACCTAAACCGAAAAAACACTAATTATTGATATGTCCAATTATGTGGTTAAAATGCACAGTAATAACAAATTATATAGAACCATCATTAGCTCATTGTAGGTATGTATAGTAAATCAGTGCCTTTTTACAGTACAAGTCATGCAAAAGGGCCATAGATGAGATTGAGATAAAATGGATAAAACATACTTAGCAGCACTATTTTACTTTTCTTTGCACAATAAACCATCCAGGAAAAGTCTTACCTGAGAGGGAAAAACACCCGGAGAAAGCGGTCCACTGCAATAGCCAAAAGAGAAAAAACTGAGACTAGGGTCAACAGAATGACCACACAGCTGATGAAGAGACAGCCGTAGAAAGAAGTCTTCACTCGTCCGTCCACCACCACCGCCAGCGGTATGGCCACGCAGCCAACCATAAAGTCAGCCACAGCCAGACAGACAATAAGGCAGAAGGTAGGCTGTTGAATGCTTTTACTGGTCCACAGCGCCAAAATAACCAACATGTTACCGAGACAACAGCTAACAGCAATAAGCACCTCGAACAACGTGTAGATGACTTTTTCCACAGCCATTGTGCTTTCAATCTGGCTCATGTTTGTTGGTTAATGGTGTAGCGTGTCTGAATATAACTCTGAGCTGTGCTGTGCCATTTATCATTCATCTCGGTCTTGTGAAACCTTTATAGGAAGTCTTTGGTCACTCGCTTTTTTTTTGAAGTTGCGATGACACTAAGATACTTTTGCTGCACGCTATGTGGATTTTTGCATGCTTATGTAATTGTACTTGTGATTGTATGGTAGCATTTAACTTTTAATGCTGTGCCATGTCTGAAAAAATATATATGTATGCTGTTGCAATATATCATGTGGATGACAAAAAAAAGTCTATGATAAGAGCCCTGATGTTATTTCTGTCAGGAGGAAATGAATCATATCTGACAACAAATGTGACTGGTTTACAGATAAATACTTGCAAATTCTTGTAAAAAGGTTAATTCCTATCAGCTCACATTAGCAGCTTTAATTCATCTTAGTGCATTCTGCACAGACATATTAAGTTTTTTGATTTAGATAGAAATGTTTCACAATGTTAGAGACTTGTTTTGAAGCGACCAACCTGGAGCCCCAATGGTAAAATAACCACATTCACACTGAGAAAGTGGCATTAGTTTAGGTACATTGACTGGTATTGTGCTGCAGTTGTCTATCATGCTGCTTTTACCAGTCAGTTACAATCCCAGATGTAGCATATCATATTTGTATCAATATGACATTTAGTTTGTTTTATTAGAAGCATTGGATACAGTCTCTGAGAAAAAGCACCCACTTCTCACCCTGATCCTAATCTAAACTTTAAAAATGCTCGATTTTTTTTTCTTTAATACATGTGGTCTGTTGTCTTTGTGCTGGTGGTTGTGGTAAAGGCTGTGCAAGTAATTGAATTTTGATCACGATTTTGATTTCGGCTCCTAATGATCACAAATTAATCTAATCAAGAAAAACAATTATTTTGCACATTACGTTAGGAAAGTAAACATCTAATGACACACAATTAAGTTACATAAATAAATGTTACTGACCAGGGTCAAACTTCCTGCATACTGGTAAATTTGTATGCACCAATTTATGGTGGAAATGTTTTTTTTTTTGTAAAGGAAAATGCAAGATTCAGGCAGCAGGTGACATTCAGGTGTTTGGTGTTTTAAACCCCCAACGTCATCTTCCAGGCAGCGCTGCTTGGAAGGCTATACGATTAGGCAATGGTTAGGGTTACTGTTATGGTTAGCGTTAGGGTGAGGTGCCTTGAAGTCAACGGTCACAGCGCTGCCTTGAAGTAGAATTTGGGGGCTTAAAACACCATCAAGCTGACATTCAATATATGAAAATATAATGGAACATAATGCAGTAAGGTTCTCAGCCATTCTGTATTGGTTTCAAATATATTTATTTGTTCTCCTATAGATCAACTTCTCATTTAATGTTATCCCTGCTGAGTCATTTACTCTTCCCTTCTTATTTTGTCTTTTGTTTGGCGGAAGTAATCTCTTTAAATGTCCATTTTCACATCAATGATACATTATTTCATTTTAATTAATGTATAAATATAAAAACTAATATACAAAACTTTCTGTACATACGCAGTAACGCTCAGCGCTCACCGGAAAAGTGCTTCTAATAGCAAAGACAGTATATAAGAATGGACCAACAGATCCCGTTGCTCTGGACGGAGAGTGAAGACTATTAGAAGCACTTTTCCGGTGATGGCCGGCTTTACTGCGCAGCCTCTAACTGAGAGAGACAACGTAATGTGATGTGACGTGAGCAACGTGTCTGAAAGTTGTCTTCTGGTAGCTGTGCCAAGAGAAATCTCAATCATTCCCAGTCTTACAGAGACGGAGAGTGTAGGTATATGTAAGGAGATTACATGGGCACAGGCTAATTATTGCTAACTAAAATGCTAGTTAACATTAGTAATTAAACCTAACCCAATGCAGGGCTGGACTGGGCTGGCATTTTTGGACCAGGCGGCCCACACCCACCGTGATTGGTCAGACACATTCCCTGCAGACAGTCCTCTTCACATATGCGTGCATTCTATGATATGAGTTGCCTAGTGTTCAGCGTTCATGTGATAGTTCTGGATCCTTCAAGAGGGGTCTCAAGATTTATCTGTTGATCTTACACTTAAATAATTAATTCATTCTTAGAGTTATGATTTGTATATTTATGGTATTTTTATTATTGATATTTGATATTGTATTGCCATTATTGTTATTATTACTATTTTGCTTAATATTGGCTTAGCAACTTTAAATTTAATTTTAACTATTGTAAGATTCATATTTTGTCGCTTTGGACATAAGTGCCTGCTAAATACAATAACCATAACCCTTCCCAAAAGCTACAATAAAGCTGAGAGTAGTAAGCTATATGCCCTGGAAAAGAGCACCAATACAAGAGAAGCTAATTAAGCAATTCAAGGAACACTGATGATTGTATCAACACTGATTTTATAGATCACACACACTTTTCAGCTACCCAACAGGCTAACCACTAGCATTTTCAATGTAAGCGTAAACAGATAGGTTACCTGACAGGCACTAACTTTAATGTTACAGACAAACTGCTTGTTGTCGTTATGACGTGACACACGCATGCACGCACGCGCACACACACACACACACACACACACACACACACACACACACACACACACACACACACACACACACACACACACACACAAACACAAACACAGCCTCCTTCCCTTCCTGAGAGTCCCTTAATTTGCCTACTCCTTACCACATCGTCATCTACTCTCCATCTATTCCTCACTCGCTCCCTTGGCCCTTTCATGGTCACTCTCCTCCTCCTTGCAGCTTCTTCCCTGTCATGATGCTGTTTCTGCTTCTCTGTATAGCCAGCCACCTCTCCTCCTTCCTCTAATTCAGGTAATGCTGATGTTAAAGCAGCTACTACAGCCCCAAACATGTCCTACATTTTTGAGGAATCCGCCTGTAGATTCTTAATCTTTTTCTCCTGTAATTTCTCTGCACCTCCCCTGCACTTTAGTGATTTTTTGTCCATTTTAACGTAGATGCTAAACTTCCAGCATAACTACTACAGCTTGTGTGTCAGGGCCGGGAGGCGTGGCCATAGTGGGATTCGTAAATTTGCAGCCCGGAGTGGGGAAGGGGGTTCCTGGATTTGATTCGGTCAGGCCAGTGCCAATAAAGAAAATTAACCAATGGGCCGCTGTGAATTCTTTATGGGCCGGCCCGGCCAAAAAATAAAAAAAGGCCTATTTATATCGGTGATTCGGCCCAAACGTGCCCGGAATGCCAGATGGCCAGTCCAGCCCTGACCCAATGCCTTGCCTTGCCTTGCCTAAACAGCTCATGTAAGTCAAAACTGCCTGCGAGCTTCTCCTGTACTATACGGTAATTCCTCTACTATGTGACACAATCGTTAGCCTATTTTTACAAAAACGTCTGCTACGGAGCCATAACATGAGGTACAAGATAATGGAGCCTTTTATATATTGTCGTCTTTCTTTAGAAATAAACAATGGACAAACAAGAGTCTTTAAACGCTTCACATGTAAAGTTATTCACTGTCAAGTGACGTCAAAATGAATGCTAGTTAGTGGAATGCTAACGTGAGGTGATCTCTTTGTAGCATCAAAATGGCGCCATAGGAGGTTCGAGTTCTGAAGCAAAGCTTACCCCCTTGTCTAATAGCCTTCACTGGTCTCCGTCCAGAGCAATGGGATCTGTTGGTCCATTTTATATTTTGTCAATGTGCTCACGTCGCGTAATTAAGTCACTTCATAACATTCCCATGGCAACAGGGGAAAATGGCTGCTCTTGTGAAGTAAACGCAACATTTTTCAACTTTCTGCTAAGATATTTGTGACTTTTTTGCAATGAAAATGCGGGGATTATGAAATCATGCAAGCCCCGCATATTTTGTGAGGAAATCGGCAATTTATGCAGCGAAAGTGCGGCGTATCTAAATAAATGCGGCCCCCGCATAAATATGCGGACTTTGGCTGATTATGCATTGAATTATGCAATCGCATAATCGCGTTTTTTCAGATTTTCAGCGGAGGGAATTACATATCGGCTATTTGTTGGCTTCTTGAGCTGTGTGTTGCCAATGCGCACATCAGTTTGAATTATGTTTTTATATTTTTTATTTGCTCTCACGATTGCTTACCACTGCCAGTGTTGCAACTGAAATAATAGGCTAAAGCAACGGCAGTTTATGGAGAGCACAAGTGTACTTATGGTCAGATCTTGTGCCTGATTGATGGGGAAGTGATATTGATAAGCTTTGTGATTTTTGCATTTGCAGCGTCGGCTTTCTGTAGCTTTTCTTTTTTTTGCCAGCTTTCCTTCCTGTTTAGGACGACTGTATTTTGTTTTGCCTGTTACACCCAAGGGGGTAAGCTTCGCTTCAGAACTCGAACCTTCTATGGCCATTTTGATGCTACCTGGCCATCACCTCCCGTTAGCTTTCCACTGACTAGCATTCATTTTGACGTCACTTGACAGCGAATAACTTTACATCTGAAGCGTTTAAAGACTCTATTTGTCCATTGTTTAGTTCTAAAGAAACACGACAATGTATAAAAGGCTCTGTAGCAGATGTTTTTGTAAAAATAGGCTAACGATTGTGTCACACAGTAGAGGAATTACCGTATACAGGAGAAGCTTGCAGGCAGTTTCGACTTACATTAGCTGTTTAAGTTTAATTACTAATGTTAACTAGCATGTTAGTGATCAATAATTAGCCTGTGCCCATGTTATCTCCTTACATATACCTACACTCTCCGTCTCTGTAAGATTGGGAATGATTGAGATTTCTCTTGGCACAGCTACCAGAAGACTTACGACTTTCAGACACGTTGCTCACGTCACATTTACGTTGTCTCTCTCAGTTGGAGGCTGCGCAGTAAAGCTGGCCATCACCGGAAAAGTGCTTCTAATAGCCTTCACTGGTCTCCGTCCAGAGCAACGGGATCTATTGGTCCATTATAAACTGTCTATGGTTACACCGTGTCTGTGTTATTCATATTTATGTAGAAATATAGTTTGCTCTTCTTATGTAAAATATGCGGCTCTGGTAGATGTTTGCAATTGGTCATGCAAACACTGCCTCTTTTATGGCACCAATTCCACTTCCACTTTTAAAATGAATGGAGCCCAAATATTACTGAGCTGACATAGAAAAAAAAATGTGCAAAGCAAACAATGACTATTAAAAAAGCACCTTATCACAAATAAAATAGAATATATGAAATAAATATGAAAGTGATCATAGCAGCACTGCCACTAGGAGCTACAGTAGTTGTAACCAGGAAATGGTAGCCTGGGAGAATTACAGTAGTAGCCAGCCTGGATGATCTTATTGCATTAATGATTCTTTCAAGACCAGAAAGTCATAGGAAATGTTTAATTTAGGAGATGACTCAGAGTTAAGATGATGACTTAGAGAAAAAAGTAGACCTGACAACGGAATTTACCTGTCCGTTAAAACTTATATATATATATATATATATATATATATATATATATATATATATATATATATAAATATAAATATAAATATATATAATATAACACCAAGGTTCTTGGCATGTGGTCTCATGTAGGCAGAAAGGTGATTCAGATTCTGGACAACAACAGTGGTATGGTGTTGGGGGCCAAATAGTTTAGCTGAAGGAAATTATGAGCCAACCAGTTTTTGATGTCTAGGCCGACGACGTAACTCAATTTTGTAATCGAGTTACATCGTCGGCCTGAATTTAGTTGGTCTGTAAATTTAATATTTAAAGCCGCTCCCTGATCTATTTTTAAGTGTGCTCCATTTAGCTTATTCATTTGAACACTCATATCCATTTGGGAAACTGCTGTGGTTGACCGATTAATATAGACACAAACAGAGACAGCATAGCAGCCGTAGTCATTATGTCAGAGTGAAATAAATTCTGCATTACACAGGGATGCTCTGTGAGGATGTTGACAATACTTTTGTTAATTGGAACCGGTAATAGGTTTACTGTCATGTAGTCCCTGTGGCACATGCGCAAGCGGATCCCCGCAAGGCCATAATCAAATTCATTCCTTCTGTTTATAGATAATAATGTGTGGTGTTATGCAACTATCTGTAGAGGAATATCAGTGGAAGAAATTATCATGCAAGGTGAAACCATGAGTCTATCGCATGTTTCAATCTGCAGCAATTTCAATTTCCCATAATTAATCATCAATAATTGGTGGAACAAAATAATGCAATTTCTCCTTCATGTTACATTATTGTTAATATATAAACCACGCCACTACAAAGGAGAACTTTTTCATTTCTGGATCGATCCAAGAAGGGGAAAAAAAGAAACAAACTGCAACGACGAAATGGGTTAACAATAAAAGTGCACCAGATACAGTACAATAGTGTTCTTAAAGGTCCCATGACATGGTGCTCTTTGGATGCTTTTATATAGACCTCAGTGGTCCCCTAATACTGTATCTGAAGTCTCTTTCCCGAAATTCAGCCTTGATGCAGAATTACAGCCACCAGAGCCAGTCCCACAATGAGCTTTCCTTAGTATGTGCCATTTCTGTGTCTTGACCAACTGCCAAACTGCTCGTTTGAAAGCCATGATGTCTCTCTCTCATGGGTGGGCCAAATTCTCTAGGCGGGCAAAGCAGAGAACGGGGAGGTAACCTTGCTCCTTATGACCTCATTAGGAGAAGATTCCAGATCGGCCCATCTGAGCTTTCATTTTCTCAAAGGCAGAGCAGGATACCCAGGGCTCGGTTTACACCTATCACCATTTCTAGCCACTGGGGGACCATAGGCAGGCTGGGGGAACTCATATTAATGTTAAAAAAACTCATAAAGTGAAATTGTCATGTCATGGGACCTTTAAATGCTGAACTTATATGTTAGATAAATACTGCAGTGTTTTTTTTTTTTGGTGTTTTTTTTTTTACAGTTATTGCTGAAGTGATAGTGCATGTAGACTCCCACTTGAACTAATGAATGCATGTAGATTGACAGAGGCCTAATAAAACTCATTCAGTGTTAGCTCATGAACACTCTAATGCTTAGACCAGAGCCTGAGATCATAAGCAATGTCCCGACACAACATCCTGAGTCATCGGACTGAATATATTTACAGGCAGACATTGAATATGCTTCCTTAAGGAAACATCTGAAGACCATCTCATTGATTGCTTGCTCAGTGATACTTGCTGCCAAAGCCTTTTCATTCTCTAAAAGACAATTAGATTAAGTTTTAGTAATTGAACTTTTGGATCTAATTCCTACTTGCAGTTTACCCTGCAGAGTCCAAGTTATAAAAGGTTGGAGGAAAAAAAGGCACCATTAAAGCTGGGGTAGGCATTTTATTTTTGCCGCCGTTTGGCAAAAATTCCATAATATTCTTTCAGCATTTAGTAATTCAATGAAACGTGTTTGACGCGGTGCTGCTGCTGCTGCTAGCCTTGTCTGGACACGTATGTTTCCCATTGATAAAATGAAATACCATGTTAAACATAAATATATACTGATTTGATTACAGCAAAGACAACGTCGGCAGTATTGACGGCAAAATAGGCGGGAGAGCTGGTTTGCTGGGGTTAGCCTTTAGCCTAGCACAAACACTGGCTCGTGTAGCACGTTTACTTTTCCGTCTCCGGGGTGTCCTCAGATGGCAGCAGCCTGCTACGAGGACCAGAGGCTGAAGCCACAGCGCCGCCTACTGCTGCCATCTGAACGAGGACATGCCGAAGTTGGTGTGAGAGGAAACCAAGGGGGTAAGCTTCGCTTCAGAACTCGAACCTCCTATGGCGCCATTTTGATGCTACAAAGCGATCACCTCCCGTTAGCATCCCATTGACTAGCATTCATTTTGACGTCACTTGACAGTGAATAACTTTACATCTGAAGCGTTTAAAGACTCTTGTTTGTCCATTGTATAAAAGGCTCCATTACCTTGTACCTCATGTTATGGCTCCGTAGCAGACGTTTTTGTAAAAATAGGCTAACGATTGTGTCACATAGTAGAGGAATTACCATATAGTACAGGAGAAGCTCGCAGGCAGTTTCGACTTACATGAGCTGTTTAGGTTTAATTACTAATGTTAACTAGCATGTTAGTGATCAATAATTAGCCTGTGCCCATGTTATCTCCTTACATACCTACGCTCTCCGTCTCTGCAAGATTGGCAATGATTGAGATTTCTCTTGGCACAGCTACCAGAAGACTTACAACTTTCAGACACGTTGCTCACGTCACATTTACGTTGTCTCTCTCAGTTGGAGTCTGCGCAGTAAAGCTAGCGATCACTGGAAAAGTGCTTCTAATAGCCTTCACTGGTCTCTGTCCAGAGCAACGGGATCTGTTGGTCCATTCTTATATACGGTCTATGGAGGAACAGAGGGGAGAGGGAGGAAGAGCTGCAGCAGACCATCTGGTAGTTTAAATTCAAAGCCCTTTTCTCAAACTGGAGCTCAAAGAATTCAAAGTTTTTTGCAGCAGATGTACAGAATTCTAATTCAAGTTCATGTTTATAGTAGCAGATAACTAGAGCCTTGATTCAATTAAAGAGGAACATGAGTGCAGTATGTCAAATCAAAGGAACATTTTGGGAACTACTCTTTACTCAGTCATTAATCTGTACAAAAACAGTTTAAGTTTAAAAATGACTGCAGCAACCTTGTCAATTATTGTGCATTCAAACTGGACACCGCAATGTTTGACATGGACCACCGGATTTTGACATTGTTGAAAATTAAACTTGTGAGTGCGGGACCAGCACCTCAGCTTCTCGGTGTTGCTCAATAAAGCCTGTTAGCATTTTCGAATGACCATGCTTCCTTCCCATGTCATGTCCCCTGAAGGGACATCGAAAATCTTTGTTTTGCGTGTTTTTGTCCAGAGGCTATGGACTATAGCCAGTAGTAGCAGCTAGTTCCGTATGTTTTCAACCCGCGGAACAAACAAGGGCAGGAGTTTAAGCTATGTGGAAAGCTAATACTAGCCGGCCACCTGTCCCATCCATCCTGCTCCCGCGTTGGGAGTTTTGTTGAAGTTGGATGTAGTCCAGTTCAGAGACTGCTGTGTTTTTGTTGTTGTGGAAACATGGCTGAACAACAGTGTACCCGACTCTGCTATCCAGCTACCAGGCCTGCTAGCCTTCCGAGCAGATAAATGCTCTCTCGCCGGCTAAGACTCGTGGAGGTGGGCTGTGTTAACACAGACTGGTGCAGAAATGTGGTGCTTGTATCCAACTACTGCTCACCGCTGGTGGAGTTTGTGACTGTTAGATGCCGACCATTCTACATTCCACACAAATTCACGGCTGTGTTTATACTCTGTGTTTGGATCCCACCAAGCGCTTTTGCTACCAATGCGTTAGCTGAACTTTACGGAGCTATCAGTGAGCTCCAAATCGCACATCTGGATGGCCTATTTATTGTTGCTGGTGATTTCAACCACGCAAATCTCAAGAAAGTTCTGATATTCTACCTTCACCTCACGGTGAACCTAACTTATAACAATCAGTGCTCTGTTACAAGTGTACTTATACCCCTTTTGTTGTCTGTCCCTTATCTGTCTTACATGCTCTAATTTAAGTAGTAATTGCACATTATGTATGGTCTATAATGTGTGTGCACTAAATTTGTCTCGTATGTCGTTTTTATATAATGTTTTTATAAAATGTCATTTTTATATATTTTAAATGTGTAACACCACTTGAGCCACGGTGAATGTTTCGTTTCACTATGTACAACATATATGTTTGAAATGACAATAAAACCCACTTGACTTGACTTGACTATCCTCTGTAACCGGTAGGCGTGGCTTGGGAATGGCCTCGTAGGGAAGCGAAGCAAGGGCATTCTGGGGGTTGTTGTCTTTCATCCACATGAGACAAAAATACATTTTCTGGCTTTTCTCGGTCTAGAAGGCACCTACTTCAAAAATTATTTCACATTTCTACTACATAAATGACTTAATTTAAAAACATATTCATCTTTCCAACGGTGAAATATCCCTTTAATGTGAGCAAAACTATTGCTGCAGGGTGCTGCAGAAGGCAAAGTCCCTCCCCTCGATTTTATGACCAGCACAGTTTTTACAGACTTGTGAGAGAGTGACTAAGAGCGAGCGCAAGTAGGGATGTAGAAGAGTATAGTGATGCACTGGCATCCAGTCCTGAACAAAGCTTGAACAACATGCTAAGGATTAATCGTCCAACATCCCTTCAGGAGAACAAAAGGGCCACTCATTAATGTGTCAATGTGGCAAAGAAAAAAAAGTACAATTATTTTCAGCTAGTAATGGAAGCAAAACCTAAAGTGGAAGTAAGAAGTTTCAACAACCAATTTAGATTTTCTTTTAGTATCTAAAGGTAAGCGAGATCTGCGAATAGCAAAAATGTCTTCTCCTGGTATCAAGCGTCGGGAACATGTGGACATGATGTACATCTCCATTGAAACAGCTATTGCCCTGGCCTCTGTGGTGGGGAATGTGCTGGTGGTGCTGGCTGTGTGTGTGAACCGAGCTCTCCGCAACACCACCTTCTGCTTCATTGTGTCTCTGGCCGTGGCTGATATCGCTGTGGGAGTTTTGGTCATCCCTCTGGCTATTATCATTAGTCTGGGATTTAATACTCAGTTTTACACCTGCCTCTTCCTGTCCTGCCTGCTGCTGATCATCACCCAGAGCTCCATCCTTTCCCTCCTGGCCATCGCTATTGACAGATATCTGCGTGTCAAGATTCCCACCAGGTGAGGAACTGTTGTAAAACGAAGTGGCTATACTTTCATTTAAAAAGTGTAATTTCGTTTTCTGAGGATTTAGAAAGATTAACAGAAAGTGTTTTGGATGATGAATGTTGTGATGACAAATCAAGAAGAGCAATAAAATATTCATAACTGAGAGCAATAGGAAACGGATCCCAGCATAATCCATGAGTGGTTGTGATTGCCTGTTCCAGTTCATTGCAGCTTTCTTGATAAAAATAGACTCTGAAATATGTTATTGGCATAAGTGCTCTTTATTCACAAGCCTGATTTCACTAGAACTCAACTGGTTGTAGATTGAGCATGTATCTCTTCCCATATAAGTCAAATCAAGTAACTTTTATTTATATATTACCCCAAATTACAAATTGTCTTAGATTGCTCTCAGAACCAACATATTGTGACTGTAACAGTTGAATTGAACTCCTTTCTTAAACAGCAAAACCCCTTAATTTTCTGATAATCCTACTCCCTAAAGTTGTCCCAAAAACATTATAGGAGAATAAATAAATATAGTAGTAGTAAGTCTCTTTTTATTGCTTTTAGCCTCAGAGAATGAAACAAGAGCAGATGGTTGATGTCTGACGTGGCACCACATATTGTTGTGTGGTTTAATGCAAATCAATGGGCTGGACATCAAAAGCTTTTAAGGAAATGAAAATGTCACTCTCTGACTAAATAACTGACATAGTTTGTTAAGGGATTTTGGCAGTTAACCATACTCCTTTTTATTTGTATGTTGGATCCTTATGTCAAAGCTGGTACTTGAGAAAAATGCTTCTCAACAATAATCTATGTACTGGCGTTTGTTCAAAAAAATACTCATCCAGTAGTACAGGATGCATGTGTCCATTTCAGTGATTAAAAACCTGTCTTCATTTGTTTTCCAATAACTGCTCAGGTACAACACCATAGTGACCCAGAGGAGGGCATACGTGGCAGTTTTTCTGTGTTGGATCCTCTCCTTCCTCACTGGATTGGTTCCAATGATTGGATGGAATAACCGCAATGTTCAAGGAAACCTCAGCAGTTCCAGCGACATTGTCTGTGAATTCACCACTGTCATGAGAATGGACTACATGGTGTACTTCAATTTCTTCGGCGGGGTGGTGGTACCCCTGTCCGTAATGATCGCTCTGTATGGGGAGATCTTTAGGGTGATCCGGCGACAGCTTAACCGGCGTGCTGAAGCCACGTGCGATGGAGACAGGTACTATCGGAAGGAGCTGAAGCTGGCCAAATCACTGGCCTTGGTGGTGTTCCTCTTTGCTGTGTGTTGGCTGCCAATACACATCATGAACTGCATTAGCTTTTTCTGCCCAAAGTATTCCATACCTAAGTTTGCCATGTATGTAGGCATTTTCATGTCCCATGTGAACTCAGCACTCAACCCAATGGTTTATGCATACAGGATAAATGGGTTCCGTGTCACGCTGATCCAAATCACTAGCCGCTGCATGTTGTGTAAACCCACAGAGCCCACCGCGTGCCCCACCACCACACCAGCCATACCGGATAAAGTGGATGTAAAAATGTAACAAAGAACTGCAGTACTCCCGTGCACATGGTTTACAGTGAGATAGTGCATCGATGGCACTCATTGAATTACATGTATGTGATATTTGGAATATTAACCGATTAACGAACACAAAAGCAAAGCACTTCATTGGGTCATGGGACAAGTTCATCTCTGACCCATTCATATTTATTTGACATTTAGATTTCAAAGAAAATCAGAACTTGCAATCAACAGAACAACTATATAGTCCCATCAACATGCATTATTTTGTTTTCAATTGATGCTTCATAAATTGATTCATATTGAATTATAATATATACATCTACATAATAAGTTATGCAACAACCATTTCATGTTCAAATAGGTTGTGGATAAATTCACCAGAATAAACTTTGATTGTTTCTTCAAATATGCTAATGTTACAGTTCTTATTTCAGATTTACAACAATTTAAATAGGCTACATTTTAGACAAGACAACGAGTCTCCAGCTGTGCCTGTGGCTCTGTGAGGCTGTATTTAGGCTCAGCAGTGCTTTAAGCTAAATGTTAACATGCTCACGATGACAATGCTAACATACGGATGTCGAGCAGCTATGTTACCATGTTCTCAATCTTAGTTTAGCGTGTTAGTATGCTAACATTCAATAATAAGCACTAAACAACATACGTTTTGCAAGTATTTGGTCATAAAACAAAGTATGAAAATAATGAAATGTTAAAAGATCGGTAAAGTAAAAGTTAATCATAAAGGGGAACACAAGATCAGAGGATCACCTGAGTCATTAGGATTCATCCTCTGGGCACCATGAATGTCTGTACAAAATGTCATGGCAATATGTCACACAGTTGTTGAGATATTTTAATTGGCACCAAAGTGGTGGACGGACTGACCGACAGACGGATCAACATTGCAGTGTAGAACCATGCTGCTAGAATTAGATTAGATTTAGTACAAAACATTAATTTGCAAATGCTTACTTTTGATGTTTGAGTAGTCACTTGAATGGGAAAACGTATTGGGTAAGATCAATAGAGAGAGAGAGTACAGTGTGTTCTGAAATGTTAGACACAAGATCAGAGGATCACTCGAGTCATTAGGATTCAATATACAGAAAACAGAAAAAGGCCCTGCCTGGAATGCAAATTAACAATAAGTCACTAAACCAAATGGAATAAAACTCTGGCAACATTAAAGCAATCCAACAATTAGTCTTTATCACAGGATGCAGGCATCCTTTCAACTAATTCAGCTTGTTTTAGCCATATTTCAATCATTAGCTGTGGCAGGGTGTTGAAAAGACTCTGAAGCATTTGAGTAAATTTCCCAGAGAGCATTATGCTGAAGTGATTTATCCCAACTCTAAAGCTTCTTGTAAATCTGCATCAGTTCTGCTTTGTCATCAGTTTGACCTAAGCCTAGTTTCTGTCCATGTCACACTACTTCCACTCAGAGAACCTATACATAAGAACAAAAGGTCTAATCTGGTTCAGACTCTGCAAGTTTAAATGTGTTTGTCATTTTATATGTGGGTTTTGACTATTGCGGTGAGATGTTTATTTTTCTCATATTTATGTACATTCACCAGCTCTGCCCTTTATAAAGATGAATAGTTTCACATGAACATGCTGTCGTCTGACACTTTCACTCTATCTCTGTCTGTCCCTCCCTCACAAACATATCAATACGTATTTTACCATCTGTCACCTCCTTCCTTGATGAGGGATTTGAAACTGCTGAGTGTTGTCTAATCCCCAGCCCTCGTCTTAGTAACTGAGGTGCTACATAACCAACCTGCCTTTTACTGCCTTTGCACCACACACTCCTTCTGCAGTCGCAGGTGACCTTCCGAATGCTGAAGGGGCACACAAGCACGGTGTAGGTGTGGAGACAAAAAAGCCAAGAGTCTCAATTTTGTGTGTGCATCTTATCATCATCCTTAACTAATTCTCTTTGAGGTAAGTCCCTTCACATTCATCCTAAAACAGCTGCAAAGCAAATATTTGAGCAGCGTCACGAGAGACAATATAAGTAGTCATTTTAATATTCTCACACAACAACAAAAAAAACTTTCATTATCAGCACCAACGACACAATAAAATGGCTGCAGCAGAGGGCGGCCAAGACCTGGAGGCTCCGGTGGAAGAGATGAATGACGAACATGAAGCCTTGCTACACTTTGGTAAATACTACGAAGCCCGCCGTGAGCTACCTTGGGAGCAGTGGACATTCAGAGAAAAGGCAAACTTTTATGTGGACCGCATCTTCCTTGGTCTCTTGGTCATGTTTCTCCTCATGGTACTGGGAGAATCTGGCTATAAAGTATGGTATGTGACAAACATAAAGAAGATTGCAGAGTTTGTGTCAGATTCGGTGGCCTTTCTGTTTGACTGGCTCTTCACCCAGGAGAGACAGGAGGAGCTATTTGAATTGTAGCTTTGATAATACAGGGTGACCACTTGATTCTATTATCAGTCACTTTGTTTGTTTTCTACAATGTTTTAGGCACATGTGGTATTACAAATTCCCAGTAAAGAATCCATTCATAGCTCCATCTTAACTAGAGATACAGCAATGTATTATGGAGTTCTGAACTATATTTTTGGTGAATGGAAATAAATGTTTGCAATTTATCAAATCATTGTTGTGTCTTAAAATACTGCACACATGATTTGTAGTATCTCCACCTTTAGACTGTTGTTATATTGTCAATAAAATGGCATTGTTTTAAAGATGGCATTGATATATAGTATATTCCAAATTTAAAGCCACTTAAGAGACCATTTAAGGAAAAAACACGGTTTCAAGGGGTTAAATGGGGTTTGATAAGATCAGTCTCCTCTACTCATTTACTCAAGTACTAAACAGTTCTGAGGAAGTAGTAATTTACTTGTTTTTTTTTCCATTATAATTATAAATTGTATTTATAAAGCGCTTTTTACAATACTCAAAGACACTTCAGAGTTCAAATTAAACAAAACCACACACTAAAAATACACACATTAATTATTCAAATGATATAATCACCTCATAAATGATACATTGTTATATATTAATCTACCCAATTATTATATCATATTTTGACCAGTTACAACATTTAAATGCTACAGAAATGCATCAGTAATAATAATAATCCAATATTATAACATTCTGAAAGAGATTCTGCTGCCTAATGACTTATTTTGATACTAAAAGTACATTTTACTGGTAATACTTTTACCAGATTGTACTGTAAATATCAAAGAAATGTAAGATAAACTGTTGACATACGATATATTTTACACCATTATACAAGCTGCCTTAGGTTATATTTTAAAAAGAAATACAGAGTGTTGATTAAATGAATATGTTCTATAAAGAATGAATGATGAATGGTGGGGGAGAAGAAAAAGAAAGGCAAAACAAATAACATATACTCATATACTTGCAGTGGTTGAATGTAACTATTTGCACAAGTATACAGTAGGCCTTATTGAGTTTTGAGGTACTTGTAATTTACTTAAAGCTATAGTGCGTAGTTTCTTTCTCCCACATGAGGAATTCTAAGTAATGACAACAACACTGTCGGCGCGTCTACATGATACAAGCCTTCCGTGATTGCACACACGCCCCCACCCCTCCTCCACGCAATTGCTAGTGTGCAAGGAGAACATGGAGGATTAAGAAAACATGATGGACTCTTCAGAAGAGGTAATTATCTTCACTCGAATTTCTGAACGGGAAAGTCATCGGACAACACAATCTTCTAAACATAGCCATACTGAAAAATACAGAGAGAGCTGATAGTCTTAAAGGTCCAGTGTGTAACGTTTTTAGTTGTTCATTATCAAAATCTGTGTTGCCCGTTCACAAACTTGTCCTTTTTCATGAATATTTACCACCACCATCAATTCCAAGTATTCCTATTGGCTTGAAATTTTAAACTTGCATTTGCATGAACTGGGGTAGACGCTCCATATTCATGCGCCATCTTGAAATACGTTAGCCAGTAAGGGACATAAAGGACATACTGCTCCGCCTTTTGCTGTCACATGATAAACTCAAAGGTGCTGCTAATGCTGCTATGGGTATCGTAGCTTCCCGGACCCAGCAAGTTTGAAGAAGGAAACATGGAGGACCACACATATTCAAAATCCAAATTTCAGGAACAGGCGAGTCTTGTTCTTCGCCAGAAAAAGTAAAGGATATTGAAAAGAGCAAGAGACCGGCGTCATCAGAAAAAAGCATGAAGGCTACCATAGCTGTAATATGTAGGCTACTTTGAACTGTGTGGCGCGAGAGAGTTGATTGCAATACTGTATATGATCTCAAAGCTAGATGAGAGAAATTCCTACATATTGGACCTTTAAGTAGCTTTGTAGCAACTCATTTAGTAATGGCTTGAATGTGACAGACGTTCATTAATATCAAAAAGCTTTAACTATTTTCTTTTATGCCACTTTATATTTTTACTTCACTTAATTTCAGAGGGAAATGAAACATTTTACTCCACTCCAATTATTTGACAGCTAGTTACTTACTTTAGGTTGAGGTTTTGGTTATTTTTTAGTTGTTTCTGCATTAAGTACGTTCAGTACTTTAAGTGCATTCTTGTCATTATACTAACATACTTTTACTTATGTAGCCTAACATTTTCAATGCATGACTTTTACTTGTAACAGAATTTTTTACAGTGTGGTATTAGTACCTTTAATTATGTAGCCTAAATAATCTGGATACTTCCTCCACCACTGCACACTTAGTAGCCTATTGCAGTTTTTATAGTCTTCATTGGAGATTATTCTATTGCTTAGTTATTATAATATTTAGAAAACACTAAACACTGATAAAATAAAACAATGATTTCAACAACACACTGTTTTATATTGAAATATAAAGTGTTCAGAAAGTTGTTATTTAAATACTAAATACATACAGTAATAGTAAATAATGGGGTACGTCTATTACATGTAACAGATTTCTTTAATTCATGTAACTCATTGGTTTATCGAAATGCTGACGTACACGTCTGTCTTCCAAATGCACCAATGAAATCGATGCATTACACTCCTCTAAAATTCCCGGTACCTCCCCTACCTCCTCCCTTCTCTTCCGGATTTTCTAGCGTGACCGACGTTTCGTGTCTGTTTAGACTTAAAAGTAAGTTGAATTTAAACTGTGTGTCGATTAGGTCATGGCTAACTGTGTTTTTAATACGAAAGACACGCGACGGTTGGTTATAATTACGTAAAATGTGGCGTTGCTGGAACAGAAGCCGCTGTCAGAAATAGAGGACAGCGAGCGTTATGGGAAAAGCACTGGCCGCCATGCTGTCTCTGTTAGCTCTAGCTACATACCATGGTTCACAGTTGTACTGTGCAACGCTGCCGGAGAAATAGACAGTAACGTGAGGCTACATCTTAAGTGAAGCACAGTGAAATACAAACTCTTAACACCGACCTGTGATTCTTGTGTTCTTGTCCGAGTGAGATTTTAAGTCTAAGCATCGTTTTCAATTTACGGACAGCTAACGTTAAAGCTAACGTCAAACTGGGCTCCTCCCAATAATATTCACCTAACGTCGCTAGTCGTTAGAGAGAGAACTAACGTTACAGTATTCAGACCATGGTATTCTGAATTAACTGGTATTTTATGCATGGGTGTATGTTTAATAGTGTTGACTTACACCACGATGTCACAACGTGATATAGATAAAAATAAGCCTACCAAATGTGGAAAGCATGACATGTTCAGCCTCCTAATGGTGATTATAAGCACTGAAGTGAGATGCAGGAGTACGTCATTTCTGAATATTATGGTATTAATAAGTTTGGGTCCATTTTAGAAAGGAAAGTCATTCGTAACATTACTATTTCAAGAATCATTCTGTCCATGATTATGGCCGCTGCCGTACATTATACCACAAAAAGCGTAAACAAAATTGTGCATTTAATATTCTATCATCCATTGAGAAAGTAATCAACGGATTAACGGACAATGAAAATAATTCTTATTTGCAAAAAAAATGTATTGATTAATTTAACTATTCAAAATTATTTAAATATGTTGACAAATTTCCATCACAATTTACTGGTGTCTACGTTGACATAATCACACTGCTTGTTTTGTCCAACCAACACTCCAAAACCCAAAGCTAATAAGAGACAAATCCTCATAGGCTTAATTATAAAAAAATAACAGGAACTAGTGAATTCTTTGGCAGTTTAGCTTGAAATATTACTCACATCAATTATCATAAAAGTTACTAGGTCGATTTTATGACGATATACTAATAATTTTCTCATCAGTGATATTGACTCTCTGTTCATGTATATTGCATATCCATCGACTTACTTACACCTCACTATGTGCCAGCATTTGTAATGCCCACTTATTCTGCACTTTATGCATCATATTGTGTTCTGTATTCTTGTACTGTATTGAATGTGAAACTATTTGTTGTCTTGCACTCCTACGCTTTTCTTGGCCAGGTTGCCATTGCAAATGAGAATCTGTTCTCAACGGCCTACCTGGTTAAATAAAGGTTAAATTAAAAATAAATAAATAAAATGTTTACCTCCTAAATTATTTTACGGCTTAGGTAAAATCAGCAAAGCCAAGTGTGTGTTTGTATTTGAACTAAAACCAGCAGGTTTTAACACATAAAAACCTTAAATTCAGACACGGGTGGCTTTCTATTATTTTTCTCTCCCAGACTTGACGTCAGAGTTGCATAACTTGTAGAGCAGAACACATATTTTTCACCTATCATTTTGTGTGTCTCTTTTGTCAATACAGAATGCGTTACGTGGCCGCTTACCTCCTGGCTGTGCTCGGTGGAAACACCAGCCCCTCTGCAAAAGACATCAAGGCCATCTTGGGCAGCGTAGGAATTGAGGCCGATGATGAACGCTTAAATAAGGTATGCCATTTAACAATGGTAGATTATGCTATTTCAGAAATTCCCACACTAGATGTTGTGTGGCTGAAGTTAAACTTTATATTTATCTGCAGGTCATTAGTGAGCTGAATGGGAAAGACATCAATGCCGTCATGAACTCAGGTAAAGGCCTCTTAGTTAACATGCTTTGAAGATTACAAGATGTCGTACATGGAAGAGGGCTAAAAAATGTATTTCTTTCCTTTGTCCACAGGCCTCTCTAAGTTAGCCTCCGTACCAGCAGGTGGTGCTGTAGCGGCCCCTGCCGCTGCTGCTGGGGCCACTGGAGCTGGGGCTGCGCCTGCTGCTGGTATGTGTATACCCCTCATTCTTAAGTTGGATTTTTTTCAGTTTCTCTAGGATTCCTTTAAGTTCTAAATGGCATTATCGTATGTTATTGAATTTCGATAGCAATGCAAATACTATGATGCATTTAGCAGTCTTTATTGGAAATAAGTGCTGCTAAACATTCTTAATTACTGTAGTCTGTAGTGTTGACTGTTGTCTTTCTCCATCTCGTTTTCAGCGGAAGAGAAAAAGGAAGAGAAGAAAGAGGAATCAGAAGAGTCAGATGAAGATATGGGCTTTGGACTCTTTGATTAATCTGCATTCTCTGTGTTTAAAAAGCAATAAAAATGTAAAAGGTTTACACTCATCACATTGTCTTTTTGTCTTTTTTCCTTTGCCTGTGTCAAAGTAATTATTCCAAAGACATTACTACTATTGTCTGGCTTTCAAAGCTTGACGTTGAAAGTTTTTTTTGTTGTGAGCTAAAAATAGTCTAGACTGGGCAACCCGTCATCATTAGGCAATTCAGACCCTGCATGTGGTCAGTCTGTCCTGCTGTTGGCCAGATAACCACATAATGGCTCCGGCTTAAAGGGACAAGCCTTGATCCAACTACAACAGAGATGGCCCCACCACCACAACTCAAAACAGCGTTAAAACCTGCAGGCAGTTTAATTTGTCATCTTATGTATTAAACAACCATGTCAGTGATTAACATTGTAATTTTTTTTTTTTTTTACATTGGTGTTTTTGAACAGCAGTAAAACAGGCCTTTTATTTAAACTAATGGTCAATAGAGAAACAAAATGCAGATTTTTCACATTTTGTAGTTAAAAAAAATTATTTTCTCATTTCCTGCCATACAAAGACAGACTTGAATTTAAATGTTTACGGGGAGGTTATTGACAAACAGATGTGAAACAGGTACTTCACAAATTAAGAAAAGAAGTCTAGCTACAGTAGTAGACAGTAAGGTTCTTCACAAAGCAAGGACTTATGTAAGCTTCAACAGATGTTTCTCGTGGTAAAATTATAGTTTTCTTAACGAATACCATTAATAACGGCTGTAGTCCAGTAGCAGGGACACCTCAGTGCTGCAGAGCTGGCATTAATGTTATTAATTCCACCTGTGCTCTCCGTGCTATGATGAGCCAACAGTCTGCTGGGAAATTTGTGCTGATCTAAGGGCTGGGACTATGTGGTGTATAAATGAGATGTGAGTCATCAGTTACATCGCAAATCATCTTTTGTTATTTAATTTGAAATCTTGTATGTGACCATCATTTTTCCACTACCTGCTCCTCTGCACGTCATATTTTTTTCTTTCTTTGTTTTCTTACCTGACAAGTCACGTGAATGTGTGTCAACAAAGTAAGTTTCAGACGTCACCTTCCATGTTGGCAAAAGAAACAAAACAACTCATCTAAATGTAAAGTAGTATAAAACATGAATGTATTATGTACGGAAAGATTTAGATTTACAATTCACATTTAACACAAATTAAATTTCACATGGCAGTGAATGAGGACACCAGGACTACTGTTTTCATTGAGCGGTTTCTTCATCTTTTTCTCCATTTGCTTCTGCCACCCTCTTTTCCCTGATGCATGGGAGTACATGTGTTGCATAGCCCTGTGCTGCTGGATGCACGAGAATCCCTTGTGAGCACATTAGTTCTGGCACGATATAAAGGCGGTCCTTCATTTTGTAGAAAAAGGCCTCCTGGCTTTTAGGGGAACCTGAACCACAGGTGAGAGCCATCAGTGCACGCTTTAAGCATGTAACTGACAGACTGACTGTCACATCTCATAATTACCTGACGGCTGGGAATCTAATATAGATGCCATCAACAATCTTTACAGAAGTAATACACATGAACACATCTGTTATTGATGTTTAGCTGCATGACCAACCCACACTGCAGAATGTTGCAGCAATTAGGTCTTGTTCATTCCTCCACCTTCGCACCTTCAACTAGCTTGCTTCATAAAGTTGAACAGTACTTTCAAACATTTTTGACTTGTGACCCCTTAAAATAAAGCACTGTCAGCTTGTCATTGGTTACACATTTATACCAGTGGTAACAGTTTTATCAAAGCGTTGTTTTTCGAGAAATTTTAGAAGACGGATAAGGTCAAATTATCCAGGAGAAAAAAGGCAAATCTATATATATTGTCTAAAAAAAATCAAACATAATGTTAAAAAATAATTATGTGTCTTTTCCCAGACATCTGTCTTTTTAATTGTCTTGTAACCTTTAAAATGTATCTCGCGACCCCTCGTTGGGGTCCTTACCCCAAATTGGGAAACACTGCCCAAGAGCTCTGGACCCAACACTGGCCACAGACAAGGGGACACTCCAACATCCAAAAGCAACTGCAGTATTAGCCTCCAGCTGTTTGACATTACTCATTCTATCAGATTTCACCCTCTCTTCTAGTGAAGGAGTGGATTTCTTGGTATGAAAATATTTGTGCTCAATGATTATTTTACAGATGGAGTGAGGCCAAGAGTGCCATTAGCGGGCCTGTTTCAGCAAGTCTTGATTTTGCATTGCTCTATTTATTGCAAAGAGTTACACAGTTCAAGAGACATAAGTTCAATTACCAAAGAGTAAAGCCTGACAGAAATATATGGTGTCAAATACAAAAAAACAAACACAAATTTGAGCATTAAATCATCTTTCAAACATATAATATGAACGCCAGCATTCATGTCACATTTCAATTAGCTTCTATTAAATAAAGCTTATTTTAAAATCCTAGAAATATATAAAATATATATATATATATATATGTATACATATTGCACAGTGGTGTCTTATAGCTTATACACATCACAAGTTATTGCATTGCTCCTTTGTATAATTACAAAACAATATACAGGAAGTATAGAATTCAATGGTGGATTTGTAATAAAGAAAAAAACATCACATGATTAGTGTCATTGTAGAGTCAGCTATTTGTGAGTCAAAAATATTGCGTCATGTTTAAGGACTGTGAACTTACACGTGAAGAACTTTTGAGAAGTACACACTCAAATGTTAATGCCAACAATTTCTCGTTTACAAGCTTAAAACTTGTTGTGTGAGGTACCCCACTGTCATCTCGAAAGGGGAAATTCATGCTTGCGACACATCCTGAGAAAAAGTTGAACGCTTCACTTGCAGCAACAGTTGGGTTTTTAAATGGCTGCCTCTCAGACATCACTGTTGGACCCTGGATGATTTGTACATGCCTGTAAAAAACAACAAAAGCGTTATAACCTCTTGGTGTGTTTATTTGTTCGTGTGACTGTTCATACTGTATGCTGCACTACAATTTAACTGATATACTGCGCAT
Organism: Perca flavescens; assembly: GCF_004354835.1. Lineage (NCBI taxonomy): Eukaryota > Metazoa > Chordata > Actinopteri > Perciformes > Percidae > Perca > Perca flavescens. The sequence continues at coordinate 16,306,157 of NC_041334.1, forward strand.
ACTTATATTCAAGCTAAATCGTTATGGGGTTAATGTTAAGTTTTCTCTGTTTTCTCTTTTTTTCCAACAGGTGTGATTCTTACCTGTTGGTATTTAAATCGGTCCTGTAGATAACGGTGCCCCAGGCCAGTGATGTGACCTATATTCTGTTTTGAGAGCCCGGCTATCCTGGCAGTAAAGTCCAGCGTAAAGGCCAACTTGACCAGCTCGGGCGCTGTCGGTAGGACAGTGGGAGGATTGTGGGTCGCCGATGCTTCTGTCTCCAGATATGCATCAGCCAACTTCTGGAACGAAGAGTATGACATCCCTTGAAAGAAGCTGTTCAGGGTGGGGTTGTCTTTCAGCTGCAGGTGATAAGGAGAGCCAGGCTGTCAGTAAATACAGTACACTTTGACCTATCAGGGATTTTACTGCTAAGAAACATGCATGGTAAAAAAAAGAACACCATAAAACAGCCACGGCTAAAATACATATTCATTATTATTATTCTAGCAGGTGACTGGCCAATCAAACATGATGTTCATGGAGTTTGTACTTTTTATTGTCTTGACTTTATAACAGCTGTTTATGGTATATTAATGTGCTTTCACTTTCTGTTGAAACTGCTCAAGCACAACAACCCTTTATATGTATGTTACCGTAATGAATTCTAATAATTAGCTAATTGCATAATCTTAAAAAACACTGTCTGAAGCATTAATTAAGCAGTAATCCTGTCAATATTCCCAAATTATTAACCGTTACGCAGTCTCATCAACTTGTTTGTTTTACTTAAAACAGCAATTAATACCAACCTTGATATCTATGGCGTCACCCTCCTCCTTTGTTAAATTAATGATCCTGTCGATAACTTCCTCTGAGAGAAAAAAAACAAAGCAAGGGGAAATATAATCAGAAATTATAGGAATTAATTTCATCTTTGAGTTATTCTAATAATGCAGAGCTAAGACACACAGCCAAGAGAAATGATAGGATGGCACTTTTTTTTTTTAACTTCAAGTCAACACAACTTTCACTACTTAACCCATTACAAACTACATTTATCAGAGAAACTGTTTATTGTCTGATGCTGTTTTATCATCAACTAAAATGCTTTAAAAGCATTTGAATACTGCCAGGCACTTGGCAAGGCTCAGTGAATGCAAAGAGAAACAGTTTCTTACCATTAGAGAGAGGTTGAACTAGGTTGACCTCATGAACAATTTTTTCCAGTTCCTCTGACACCTTCTCGTAGTAATATTCTGTCGGTTCCACGCTGACGACAGCTGCAAAGAAACAATCAATTATTTGTAATTGTCCTTCAGGATAAACAGCATGTGGTTAGAGCATTTTTTACAACATATTTCCAATAATTCTGGCTACATTAAGAAAACATTTTAACATATTATTTGTCACTTCAAAGATCACACAGATGATATTAATTTAGTCAGTCAAGTTCAATCATCAAACTTACCTTCAACTCGAGTGATGTCAGTAGGGTGGAGATCTTTACCAGGTTTATTTGGTTTTGTGAAAGATAACCCCCTTTTGGAGAACCTTCTTTTTATGGATTTTTTCCTCATGGGCTTTATTCTTGGTGAAAGGTCTGGAGATATGGGCAGGCAGGTTACCACAGTGTCTTCTGCTGAGGTGGCCTTGGCCATCTCTAATGGACCGTCCTGCTCTTCATCTATCTCCTCGTCACTCTTCCGAGAGAAAAAATCAAGGAAACTTTTCCAAAGTGAGGGCTTCTTGTTCTTTTTTGACTTTTTGGTGGGTTTCTCTGCTTCCTCAGGACGTTTCTCAGGCGGAGCTGCGAGAAATTCCACCGCAGAAAGTGTACCAATTTTGTTGTTGTTTGAGGGCTTCTTGTTCTTCTTTGACTTTTTGGTGAGTTTCTCTGCTTCCTCAGGACTTTTCTCAGGCGGAGCTGTGGGAAGTTCGACCGCAGGAAATGTACCAATTTTGTTGTTGTTTAATCCATCGGCCAAGTGAAGGGAAGGGTCACTGGAATGTCGTCTTAGCTTTCTTGGCATTGTCACCCACTTCTCTTTCCTCCCAGCCGCCTTATGCCCCAGTGTCCCATCATTTACGCTGAGGCTGCGCTTGACGTACACCTCCAGCAGACGGATTGTATCCTTGTGAGGCACCAAAATCAACTGGCCATTATTGGGCCTTTGTGTTTCTGTCTGTGTTTCCATGGTGGGATGACTACAAGGAAAAGAAAACACCACACATACAATAGGTTACAAGATTGCTTTGCATCAAACGTCTGCCAATTTCAGTCAGACATCACTCTATGCAGCATTTTGGAAGAAGCCTTAAGAGCTGAAACGATTAGTCAAACAACAGAAAAATAGCTTGAGTCATTTTTCAAGCAAAAATACCAAACGCAAACAAATGCTTTGTCCCAGGTTCTCAGTTGTGAGGATTTGCTGCTTTTACTTTTGTTTTACAGTATGTGATAATTAAGTAAATATATTTTGTGTTTTGCAGTGTTGGCCAGACAAAACAAACTATTTTAAGATGTCAATTTGGACATTTATTTTACTATTTTATAGACCAAAAGATTAGTTAACAATTAATCAAGAAATTAAGACAGCAGATTAATTAATAATGAAAGTAATCATTAGCTGCAGCCCTAAACTTTATTGAGGCTGCAACTAAGGACTATCTTCATGATCAATTAACCTGCCAATTATTGTCTTGTTGTTCAATTGATTAATTAGTTGGTCTCCTAAAAAATAGCGGACCTATTCAGATAGCTTGTTTGTCTGAGCAACAGTCGACGACCCAAAGGTATTCACTTCATTATCACAAGAGAGTTATGAAACCAGAAAGCTAGAAAAATAAACAATTAATAAATTATTAAAACAGTTTATCTCGTCGATTAAACCATATATAGCCTAGAGACATAGCCTACTTGTTTACTAAAAATTATATTCTTCTATATTCTAATATAATAAATAATAAACTAGTAGACATTCAATACTACAGGGTAGCGCCAGTGTATCCATGGACTCACCTCGTCTCCTTCAGCAACAGTAGGTCTAGAACCGTCCCTGCCGAGTAGTTACTGAATGCGACTACTCTCTCATGAAGGGACTTACCTGCTCACTATCTCCTCACACATACTTGGACACGTCTCCGCCCGCCTTCCTTACCTGCAGCCGCCTACAGTATTGTCATATTTAGGCCGAATATGTCAAAGTGGGCGGGGACGACGGGGAAAATGAAGCAAAAGTCTTCCTGCTTTGCATGTGAGCTACTGTCTATGGCTCAGACGTCAGAATGTAACTTGTTTACGGTTTCGCCGGAGCTATCGGTTCTGCTGTAAATCTTCCCCTCCCCGGTGGTTTTGCCACGTTTTACAGGAAGTAAAAGCAGCAGAGTTCATGTATTTCCTTTAAGAGACCGGCTTTGATGTGTGGTGTTTGAATAGCCTAAATGCATTAAGGAATAACAACACAAGCTGCATCATATGAAGGCTATGATATCATCAATGGGCGTATATGCTCCTGAATATCTGTGTTCACATATAACAATGGTCCATATGTAACAGTGATATTTTGAACACATTGAATGGAAATACATCCATAGGTTAAAAGATACTTAAAAATGTGCATAAAAGTATAAGCTAAAACTGCTAAGTTAAAATGTTGTAATTCATTGCACTGCTTTTAAATGCATAGCAGAAGTATTTTGTTAGGTGCAGCTAAGATATATTTTGTTTTGTTATTGAAAATAGTTTTACTGTTACTTACTCAAAACTGAGTTACTTAAAAGGGACATTATTGTGTTGTGAACAGAGAAAATACATGGTTTGTTACATCTTGTAACTCTGCTACTGTGATGTTACTAAAAAAAAATGCATTACAACATTGGACTTGAGTGAAGCAACATCGTGTCCGTGTAGTTCATTCTATTTTCCCCTTTTACAGGGGCACAACACATACACATCGTTCATTCATTTATCTATTACTTTATCTTTCCAGAAGGGAATTGGTTTGCAGTGTGTTGGTACAACATTTAACATAGCATACCCAATAAAAGCATACACAGAGGGAAAGAAAAACCAAAACAATCAAAGACATAGTCCGCACATGGCAGACTAAACACACAGCACACACTGGCCAGTGTTTATGAAGCCTTCAGTAAATAATGGAGCCAAATATGACATAACAAGGGGGACTTCCAGAGGTTAGGGTTTATGTAAAGGCCTGCAGAAAAAACATAAATCCTGAAACAAATTCGATAAGGACAACAAATGAGTAAGAAACACCATGCAATAAAGCAATGAAAAACTACATTAGGCCTAAAAGTCTGAGAATATAGAGCCAGAATACACACTGCACAATTATTTTGTTTTGCTGACTGAAACTCACGGTCCATTTGGAGGCTTTAGTTTGAAGTGCTGTTGAATAGTGTTGGTCATGCTGGTGTGTTTCTATTATTTTGTCCACCCTATTTATATCAATGAGGTTAGACAAAATGTTCAAAACACCACACAGTTTATAATACCTTTACCTGTTAGGCCTATGTATAGTCAGATCTATACATACAGCATACAGGTAAATGTGTTATATACCTTAAAAATATGTAACAATATTACAATATTGATTATATCAATGTCAATATTTTGCTATTGATACTATTTTAATGGTGATAACCAATAAATTCATCAGCATTTCCACCTTTAATTATGTCAATCATTTACCACGGGCAGCACGCCAGTGAACTGAACAAACTATTATGACTTCACCTCAGACACTTTCCCCAAGTTTTGCAATCGCTGCTTTTTCTGGGATTTACCTGGTACTATTGCAGCATGCAATGCTGTCAAAGATTTCTATTATCTCTTATCAGAGTAAAACTATATTCATAGAGGGGAAACATGCTTTTCCTGTTGCTTATTTCCCTATCAATCAACAATTTTCTCATGACCACTGTATCTGATGAGTAATCTCTTATCTGACGTGTTTACAGGAAACGAGATGTTTTCTGTAACTGGTTAGTTGCCCAGTTTCTGGTTGTGCTGCATTGTCCAGAGACTATAGCTGACTGTAGTTTGATCATTATGAACGTGTCCTCATGACCCCAATTGGCCTAAATATATCTTCATCATATTGCTGATTCTTTTAATGTTATTAGGGAAACTAAGATTTTAAAATGTCTTTACTTACACCGAATTATGTTGTGCTTTGAAGAGATTTGCATGCATCTGAAATACAAATGACTGGCTTTCCACATTTATTCCAAATTGTAGACAGGAAATGAATTGTAACTGTAATTTAATCAGCTTTTTGTGAGCTTTAGTTGGACAAACCCCTCACTTGCTTTTTAAATGTAATTACTAATTGCCCTATAGAAAATTAAAACTCATTCTTTCCTATTTCATATATGCCAACACATATATTTTTACAAAAACAAACAAATTAGTGAAAACCTTCCAATCAGTTTGCTTTGTATGTAGTATCACATCAAGGCCATAAGGTGTCATGCTAAACACAGTGAAACAGCGTTGTCTCTATGGTCTCACAAATCCAATCCTGTCCCCATGAGTTAGGCTATCAAACGTCTCACTAGTGTTCCCTCTAGGCAGCGGTGGATTGTAACTAAGTACATTTTACTTGAGTATTTCCATGTAATGCTACTTTATACTTCTACTTGACTATGGATATTGGAATTATTACTCCAATATATTTATTTGACAGCTTAAGTTGTGACTTACTTTACAGATTAATATTTTACTAACAAAACAAACCTCGCCTTGCTCTCACAGTCCATTTTGAGATTTTCAAACAGTACATGTTAGTTTGTGGAGTGTGTAATCTAAGAGGAAAAGTACAATAACACTCCAGTTTAAATGACTAAATACTGAAGTCTAAATGAATGAAATTTTCTATATTCTGGAAGCCTGCCTTTGTTTTATGTACAGTAGTCATTCCCATTGTGAGAATAATTAAGGTTATTATTGTGTGTAGTGTTTTCCAGATTCATCTTTTAAAATGCACTATAGCTAAATGACCCATACTTGGCACATGCCTCTCTAATCTAGTCATTGTAAACATTTTTGGCTTTCCCAGATGTGAAGAGCGGCCTGTGGTCACCTGAAGGCAACACCTTGCCTACTGTCTGAACCCGGGTGATACTTGAGGTCACCTTCTTCATTTTTCATTGGTGTTAAGCAGGACAAAGTGAGACTCGAGTTTCATCCCACAAAGTCTGGCCGTTGACCTCCAGGGCTGACGCACTGCAGCGGAGCAGTCACGGTGCAGTTACCTGTCATAAATCTTTATCTCCTTGAATCATTACTCTCCCTAGGTTGTGGGACTCCACTCTCCAATCTTAGTATAGAGCCAAATTGAGCTAACAAAGAATATTCAGACAGATACTGGAGGATACAACAATTGCATTAATCTATACATCCAAAATTACTATAGACTTACTTTATTGATTTGCTATAATATTAATTAAAATTATGTATTTCATATATTGAGAGCTGGTCATCACACGTGTCCCTTTAAGCCACTCTGAATTATTGAAGTAGGCCAAAATGTCATTTGAATAATTGATGTTTTTAGGAACAAAGTTCTTCTGCCACGAACTCTCAATCAGGATCACAGGAGTTTCTTATCACTAAAAAGGAGAGGATAAGAGAAAATCTGTTAATGCCAATTCTATATATGCACTCTGGGCTGTAACCCCCAAACTGGGACAGTGGCTCCAGCAATCCCGAGGACCCAAGCTTGAAGGAAGAGGAAAGGACTGCCAAGGAGATATATATATATATATATATATATATATATATATATATATATATATACATATTTTTTATATTATTATATTTTATATTATTGTTTTATATTATATTATTATTATATTATATTATAAGATAGATTCAAGTTGATTTATGTATTATCTTAAAATCGGAGTTAGTAATAAATGGGAGGACGTGCAGTATGCCTCAGTGATATCATGGACTTCCAGCATGGGTGAAGCAAATGAAACTAAAGATGAGAAACAGTGACTTCCAGAACATTAGTGTTTTATGACACTGTGTCAGGATGCCTGATCTCCCATCACCCCCATTAAGAAGCAGGGTGTGTCCTCCACCTGTCTTGCTGAGAGAGCAGATGGAGCGCCTCACAAGCTTCACTTATCTAGTGCCAAAAATATGCGGCTCATTTGTCATAATGCATCCTTTACCTTTTGGTGAAGATCATTTTGCTTTTCCATTTAATCATATTAATCACATTAAAGTAATGCAAAACCAATGTCTGAATGTTGTTGATTAGCAAAATCAGGGCACAGAATCAATGGCTCGAATAGTACTGTAGGTGAGGCAGCACTGCTGAACTTTGATCAATATTAAACCCATGACGATTGCTTTGCCACTCAATACTGAGCACTGCGTTCGCACTTTGATCAAACATATAATGGCAAGGTCATGGCAGCGGTGAGCCGGCTTGATGCCAGTTACCGTCACTGGAAGAAACAGGATACTTTGGATGGATTTAATACAAGCTGCCCATGTCCAACTTTGACTTTGCCCTCTGGAGGGAGGGAACTCCAGCCTGCTGTCTGTGCAGGTCTGAAATTGGCTTATAATGTGTCTGCTGACAATAGAGTAACCCAATCTACAGATATGAGTTTCACAGTCTGAGCTTTCGTGTGAGACCCATCCATTGTTTCTCCTTAAAGCAGTGGGACCGTTCTTCTTGTCACGAAGAACAGAGTCATGCAACAGGAATATTTTTAGATCCATTAAGAGTTGCGGTACAGTCTGCTGTGTCACAGTGATTGGACACAGAATGGATTTCTTGGGGTGAATCTTTATCAAAGGCAGGATGGATGTGATCTCTTCGTGGAACACCCAATGAATTATAAATGACAGCCTCACATTAGCTTTGACCTTGCCAGAACCACCTGTCTGTTAAATGCTAAAATGCTATCAGGCCTTGTCTTCGTTGTATCACTGTAGGATCAGTGATCAGCAGGGCAGAAGGGCGGCCCATTGACCTGACCGTTAACTAAATGACAACAGGAGCAGGCCTCTGAACACACTGCCAAAACGCAGCCAGTATATTTTAGCATGGAAATGACTTTAACAGCTTTGTCTTACTGAGCAAGGTGATACTGTTTTAACATATTTCCCGATGATATGTTTGTGATGTGAATGTTTGGGACAGTAACGCAACAAATGAAACACCCAGCTCCTAGCATTGGTGGCCAAGATAGATAATCTTATAAATAATTCATTTGTTCTGCATATTTAATTTAGTGCTTTTGCTTTAGAAGCTATCACAGTCAAAAGCATTGTCAAGCTCACAGCACTAGAATTTCTCCATCTAGTGAAGATATTGTGCCAATAGAAAGAAAACGCTAATTTGATCGGTATCCCCGACAACAACAAAAACTCCTCAATATGTCAGCTTTCCATCTGTTGCATTTCTACATGATTTGATAATCCTGTTTCATGTTCCTATCTATTTTTAGCATGGGCTGTATTCTACTCATTTCTTAATTAGATAAAAGGCTTGTTACAAAACACACAACAAGAAAACGTCTGCTCTTCCAATCTGCCACCTACACCACGACACCAGATATGTATAAAAAAAAAGAATTTTTGAATAGAAAGAGATGAAGAGGCAGGGAGAGAGATGCCATCATGATATCAGTGCAGAGAACCAGCAGTGAGAAGGCATTAATAACAGCTAACATGAGGTGGTAATGAGTGTTGACCTGCAGCAATGGACTGACACTTACATTCATCACTATTGTCAAACAGAGAAAAAGTTTAAATTTGCTTGATGTCACAAGTCCAATTTATCCCAGAAATGAAATAATCAGAGGGAAAATTTACACAGTTAGGATACATGTTTAATGAAAGGCACTCTTTACAGGATAAATAAAACATTACGACACTGTACACTGTACAATGTTGACACATACCGTACAGTAACAGTCCTCAAGTATTAAGTGCTTCATAACATAGTAAAGTGCTGACGTGACTAACTGATGTCACCTTATTGCATTTAATTTTAATTAATTAAAGTATTGCTCTTTCCATTGGGTGAAAAACACAACATATTTGTTTTTGCCACCCACACGTCGTCATTATTGTATATTGTGGGATTATTAGAAAGGCATTGATTGTGTTACAACTACATCCACTGCCATTTCTATACAAGCTGTATTTATATGTATACTAAACTCACATACAGTACATTCTCAAGATTGAAATGTGGCATGCATATATATAGTACCAATTTTCCGCTGAGACACACAATTCATCATTTGTTGTCATCATTTCACAAATCCAGTTGTAGTATTGGCTCTCCCTATCACATTGAATATAATGATAATCACTATATGATTGAAAGACTAATATATTTAGGTACAATAAATATGTCAAACTTTCAGTTACTGATAATAAGAACTCATTTCGGCACACTATGCCATGCAATACAAATGAGAGAACAAGGGTAAATAGAGGCATTTTCAAATACAAGAGTGCAAAGTTATGTTTTTTTGTCTATGCCCTCTCCTCGATTCTCTCAGTCTGATCACAAATATATACCTCATCTCACATTTACATTAGACACTCTAAGAAATGTGTTTTCCCTGCCAACAGCTGATGGTGTAAAGCTCCAAAAGTGCTCAAGAGATATGTGGGAATAAACTTTCAGTGCTACAAATTGATATGGTTTTTAAAGCATAAAGTCACGTTATAATAACAATATTAGGGATCTTGTGCAAAACGCCAAATAGTAAAAATGAAACCATGTAGTTAAAAATTACTTTTTATTTTAAAAGCTGCATGCAACTACTGCATGTACTATACTGCAGATTTATATTTTGCCTATCTACAAGACTAATAGCAGACATGCCAACTATTTAATTTATTCAGGAACATTTTAGGGTGTAAAAAGGCCCCAGAACTTAATTTAGACCCTGGTCCCTGCGGTCAAAATGCAATGAGTTCCTCAAAATGTTCCTACTGTAGATCCTGGGGAATGTTCCTGCCGTGGAAAAGTGGCATATCACACAGATATTGTTATGTTATGCTGCTCATATGGAGAAGTGCTGCTGGCTGAGCATTCACATCTATAGATTTGCTGATAAGACAATGTGTGCGCTCCGGTCCTCTTGCCTTACACTATTCGCCTGCCCTTGAAAATCGTGACAAGTTCTATTTTGGTTTTGCTGATTATGACAAAGTGTAGACTAACTGACTCTGAGTATACTTCCAGTTTAAATGCTCTGATTATCACAACAGTTTTTTTTTCTTTTGTGGGATAAACTTACTGTTATTTAGACCCTCAAGGACATTTTGGTGAAACTTACAACTTACTTTGCCTTTGCACTTGTTTATTCCAACAGTCAACATTTTCAAGGTGAAGAAATGTCCATAGTACAAATGAGCCATAACATTTTTCTTCAAATTGCACTGGATGAAAGATGATAATTATACCTTTCAGTTCTTCTCATTGAAGTTGAACGGACAGAGTAGTTGCTGAGTTGTGTTAATTGCACTTTGACACATCCACAAGCAGACAGACATGTATAAAGGCTGCCTTACCACACAGGGCCTAATAATACTGCCATAATATGCAAACATGTTCCCATGTTTGGAGTACAAAATAGTGAGAAACAAACTAATATCGCCGCAGTGCATCTCACTACTGGATATGTTTGAATTGTCCATGTGTTTTTCATGCCCTTGATGTATAGAAATACTTTCTCTAACAGTGTGCGCCATTTTTCTCATTTTGCCAGTTGCCGTTACTTTTGTTTAGCGAGGGTGTGCTTCCATACTTGTTTGCAGCGGACGTTTTCTGAGCAGCCTCTGCCGCTGCATCCATCACCTGTTTCTCCTCCTGCTCAGTCTCACGATGGTAAAAATAGTTAAAGTTGGAGACGATGACAGGGACGGGCAGGGCGATGGTCAGGACACCAGCAATGGCACAGAGGGTGCCGACCATTTTGCCTCCGATTGTGATGGGGCACATGTCTCCGTATCCCACAGTGGTCATTGTCACCACAGCCCACCAGAAGCCGTCAGGGATGCTGACAAACTGGGTCTGGGGCTCATCCACTTCTGCAAAGTAGATGGCACTTGAGAATAGGATGACTCCTATAAAAAGGAAGAAGATAAGCAGCCCGAGTTCCCTCATGCTGGCTTTCAAGGTCTGCCCCAAGATCTGAAGCCCTTTCGAGTGTCGGGAGAGTTTAAAAATTCTAAAAACTCTCACTAGACGGATAATTCTTAGGATTGCCAGGGACATGTTCTGACTGGAGTTCATATCATCATCAGGGGTCGTAGCCAGCTCTGTTCCAAGGGTTACAAAGTAGGGAATTATAGAGACTATGTCAATGGTGTTCATGATGTTATTGAAGAAATCCCTTTTGCTGGGGCACACCACAAAACGGACACCAACTTCAAAGCAGAACCAAATGATGCAAATAGTCTCCACAATGAAAAAGGGGTCTGTTAAATATGCAAACACGTCTTTAGTGGCGGGATGAGGGGCAGAACCGCCTTGGGTCCCGTTGATGAGTTGGGTTAAAATCGGGGGAAAGTCAGTGTCTTCCCTGAACTCTGGCAGAGTCTCTAGGCAGAAGATGACAATGGAAATGACGATGACAAACACAGAAACCAGAGCGACAGATTTGGCTGCACTGGAGCTTTCTGGGTATTCAAACAGTAGCCAAAATTGTCGTTTGAGTTCGTTGGTGGGCAGAAGGACTTCTGGCTCTTTGATAAACCCTTCATCTTCGCGGAACTGCTCCATTGCTTCATGACCCAACTCATAGAAAACCATTTCATTCGCAAAAACATCTAAGGGAACATTGGCCGGTCTACGGATTCTCCCCCCTGACTGATAGAAGTACAGAACACCATCAAAAGACGGGCGGTTTCTGTCAAAGAAGTACTCGTTTTTCATTGGGTCAAAGTATCTTATCCTCTTCGTGGGGTCACCGAGCAGCGTCTCTGGAAAGTTATTCAGGGTGCTGAGCTGGGTCTCAAACATCAGGCCTGAAATATTGATGACAACTTTCTCGTCTTTTTCTTCAATGCAGTGCTTTTCAAACACATCTTCATTCTCGTAGCAATCCTTTGCCATCTTACTGAAGACGCTGTCAGTGGGAGACTCACTGTTGATCAGGAGCTTCACATTAGAGATCAAACTGCCACTGCTGGACTTTGCTTTAGTGGTCAGAGACGACGGAGGACTGGATGGTGACAACCCTTCTTGACCAGACTGATGCCGACGCCGTCCTCTGTGTGGCGACTGGTGAGGAGAACTAAGGCGGTGGGTTAAAAGATTGTGATCAGGGGCCTCTGATGGGGGTGAAGTCGGGTACCCAGAGTCACTCGGGTCCCCCAGGTTGATGCCAACATCATCCATGTTCTCAAAATTAACCAGCGGCACCTCCATCGCCTGTCGTCACAGGCCACAGCTCCGTCTATCAGCCTGGTGCAGGAGACAGAGGGGATACCACAACCAGTGCCACGCTGTAGATCCTGGCAGGGCCTGCCTCCTTCTGGTTCTCATCCAGGCAGCCGTACGCTACATTTGGATTCAGTCCTCTGTGTAATCTGTAGAAGAGGGGTGAGAAAAAGCAAAGTTGTGTTATATTTTTGTTAAATAGTGCAAATGCAGTTTTGTTGGTGAAGAGACTTTTCTCTTAGCTCATGTTTGCATCAGCAAAGAACTTGCCATCTGATACTATGCTTGTACAGTTATTTTTTTCCCCAATTCTCTGCCATGGAATAAACGAAAACACAAGCTCTGCAAGTTCGGCTGTGAAAGTGCTTACACAAGGTATGGGTAGTATTATCGCTGATCATGGGCTACAAAACTGAATGTTTAAATTGCTAATGGAAAAATGTCTGAGCTTTCACTTATGACTGGAAGCAGAAACTCATCAAAACTGAAACACACTTATTCCTTTTGTTTGAATGTCAGTCTCTAACTACTGTTTGGGTCAATCCATCTCAACCTTGTTGTGGGGTAGTCTATCAGCATCACATTTACTTTATCTCTAAGTAGCTGTTTATCATTCCATTTGTCTGGTTCAGAGAGGTAACCAAATCCCGACACATGCTTCAAACGCTGCAACCTCTGTGTCCACTTGACACCAAGGGCCCTGCGCACTCGGAGAGACTCAGCTGCCTCTATTTCCACTTGCATCGTAGCAGATAACGTAACAGTCTGGGATTGTATCTTCTTTTGAAAAAGACATCATGATAAGGCTTGTACGTGCAAAAAATGAATTTATTGATTGTGCCCTGTCAGCAAAGAGGGGTTACTCTGACCAAGGGAAAGGACATTTGAAGATGCAGAAAACAGAAAAGTGCTGTTAAATCTACACTCTTGAATCTTTGCATTTTTTTCTAAAAGCAACTTATTGCTGCTAAATTGCTACTAAAATCTTCCCACCAAACAAACTTGCCTTGTCTCACACAGCATCAAAGGCAACAGAGCCACAGAGATCACATCACTACCCTTATCAAACCACCCACAAACGCACGCAAATATACATTTAATCAATTGTTTAAAAGTTTAAATCCAGCTGTGTGCAGATGGTCCGCACCACTCACCGGCGTCCCCGGCTCTGCAGAAGTTGTGTTGCCTTCTCAATCCTGCCTGGCAGCTCCGCTCTGCTCCCCCTTCCTCCCTTCAATCGCTCCCTCATCCAGACTCACAATCAAGAGTGTCTCTAGCTCTATTAAAGCGCCCATTGGGTAATTTAACACCCTATGCGAAACCAGAGATGCCAGAGGTACCCACACACAATGGCAAACATACACATGCACACGCACACACAAACAGAGACAAACACGGAACACAGGAAACTCACAGTATTTTGAATTGGAGGGGTGGGGGTCACCTGGCTTTGTTCTCCCTGCTCCCTCCTCCGTCAGTGGGATAAGTGAGGCTGTTCTAGGCAGCTCTCTGATAGGAGATTTATGCTGCAGGAGCCAATCACGGTTTGATATGGCGAAGGGAGAGTGGGACCCACGTTTTCCCCTCTTTCCTGCAGAGTAAGCATCAACACGGAGGATCATCCTATCCACCCTCACCTTGGGGATTATACTGCATTCTTCCCCCGTTACAGCACTTGTCATAGCTCTCAATACCTGCAGCAGCGCACATCTGCCCAGGGGATTCAGCTTTCTCTTGTTTACATCCTTAGTGATACATGCTGACGTGAAGTCTTATTTCATCTGACATCAATATTTTTTGACATTCTTTAACTGACACAAATGTTTTCCAAGTCTTCCCTGAAATCTCAGTCAAACTTCTTGTCCCTAATAAAAAAACAGCCCTGTATGCCTGTGCTCAAATCAATAAAAAAGCATTTGCCAGTCCCTCTTTGCAAAAACAAGAATTATACAGCACACAAGAATCAATTTTATTGATAAATACGTGTACGTTTTCACTGAGGTCATTTATTCTAGGCACACATTTCCCCGAGAGGTGTTGAGTATAGATTTGTTAGAAGGGTCATATAGTGTTGAGAGTAAAAACAGTCCTTTTCCAAGAAAATCCTGCAGATGTGTTTCTGCTGTCCCTGCCAACTCCAGCAACTGTGTGCCTGCCAGCTATTGAAGGTTTGTCAGATTAATACAGAAGCTTTGAAAAAAGAAACGAGACGAGCCTAATTAAAAGGTTAATTCAAATTACAGAAAGGCTGCACTTCCTTTTCTTAGTCCGGCTGAATTCTCTCGAGGAGCGCAAACTTTAATCAAAAGTTAATCTTGCACTTTTGCAGAAGGTCGGCCAATTTGGCAACATAGGTTGAATATAGTGTTACCTGATAGTGAACCAGTAGCCTGAAATCAAAAATCATTCCCTAATCTCCCTCTCCTCCTGCTGCAGCCTGCAGTTGGCTGTCTGCTGGTCCTCGGTAACATTGCGGCATGAGCAGCACCACTGCAGGAACGGGCACATGGCTTCAAGGTTACAGAAAACTTTTTTAGGACTTCACAGTCTACGCTTTGCTGTACATCATCACACACCATTATCAGTAAGCATCTCATTATCTGTCCTCGCAGGAACATCGCGCACATGTGCATCAATGAATATACACTTCACGTTTGTATATGCAGCTATACATGGAGGTTTGCCCCATGCGCACAGGAGTACAGGGATGCAGGGAGGCACATGTTCACAGACAAACATCCCTCAAGATCCTTGACATTAGCGGTATATAGGCATCTTTTTCTTGGATCATCCTGCAATGTCCTAGAGATGTCATTGAGAACGCAGTCAGCTGAGGCATGACTTGCCACTTAAACACTTCATAATAGAATTTGTTACAGGCGAAGAGAGACAGGAAGACAGACAGTGAGGGGGGGCGATCATAGACTACACAAGTTGGATTGAGAGGGTAAATAATCGATCCATTCCACTGTTAAACGATTTTGTGTCAGTAGAAGAGGGAAATGGGTGGGATATGAGCTACAAGATGAGGTGGACTGCAGCTACTGCAGTGTCACCCGTCTCAGGACTCCTGACGGTGTGACAGAGGGATAACGTCCTGCCTTCTGTCCTTCTACGCAGCCCTCGATCCATCATTTCTCCCTCTCTCCCTCCCTCCCCTCCCCCCCTGCAACCATGACACAGTCACCTTACCCATTAACACACTGTGTTGACAAAGCATTTTCTCCATCAGCATGCTTGTGCGTGAAGTATACTGACGCTGCATAGGTATAAACACCTCCTTCCTACACACCGTTACAGGGCTTGACTTTGAGCCACAGACAGAAATAAAAAAAAAAAAACTTCAACACAGTAGTGACTGAATTTAAGTGAAGGAAGTATCCAAATTGCTCAGTAAAAGAAGCATTACAGTAACACACTGTGAATATACTTCATTAAAGGTGAAGGTCCTGCAACTAAAAATGTTTCATTCAGTTTAATTCATGGTGTCCTGTATGAGGTTTCTTGACATTATTATTACTCTGCATGCTTATAAAATATTAAAATTTAATCTTGTATTTTTATAATCTTTTTTAGCTTGACTTTGTCAGGGACTACCAAAGTTTGGACTACAGATGAAAAATAGCCTTTTGGCCAGTTCTGGTATATGTACAGCAACTTTGAAATGGCTCCTGGGAATGTTACATTAAATATTATATTATCTGAGCCAAGTTTTACCATTTCATTGATTGTTGGGGTGGTTTGATCTACAAAAATGCATCATATTTTATCATAAATGTAAACTCTTAAGTTTAAAGTTGTTTTTTTCTGGCATTTTTGCTTTTGTTCTACAGGGACAGTAGAGCGATAAAATGAGGGGAGGGAGAGGAAGTTTTGAAATGCAACAAAGGTACCAGGCCATGCTCAAATATGGGACGTGGTCAGCGCCTTAAGGAACCAGGACATAACTTGTATGTAAACTTTGAATGTGTTAAGCAACTAGTATCTAAAGCTGTCAAATAAATGTAGTTGAGTATAAAGTAATGCTTTTCTCCGAAATGTAGTAGTGTAGTACAAAGAGGCATGAAATGGAAACACTCAAACCTGCATTAACTGATTGTTGTGGCCACTTCAGGGCAGCAGAAACAAGCCGTGAACACAGTTGATATGGAGAAATTGTTTGCAAACAGTTGCTTATTTACAGTTTTGATTTGCAGTTACAGAGAAACATTGGTTCATTTGGAGTCGTGTTACTGACCACATGGCAAATGTAAGTCCAATATTCACTGTCCTTTAGCTCAGTTTTTAATCTCCATATAATGAAATACCTGTTTCATAAGCTGCTATATGCTCCACTATGTTCACCAGGTAAACGCTAACTGTGTGTCTGTCTACCACTCTAAACCCTTTTTGGGAAAATAATGTATTATATTATTATGATTTTCTACATTTTCTATGTACTTTGCTATATACTGTGATAGTTTCTATGTGTGTGTTTGTGTCCACATATTGCTTTGTGATGGTTATTAGTTAAAGTAATGGCCTGACGAGTACTCGCTTAGATCGAAACATTGCTCTTGTTGAATTACATTGGCTGGGAGCTGTCAGTGTGTAGATCTTTTGTGTGATTTTCGCCTTTCTGATTCAGCACCTAAAAAAGTTTTCAGGATGTGCGTCCCCTAAACTCTCTCTGTTTGTCTTTGGAAATGACAAAGTAACTAAATCTGTGGGCAACTCATCTTGTGCACATGATCTAAGTAATTCTATCGCAAAAGCCCATATGCTCATCCATTAAGGGTGACAGGATTTCAAAGTGCATGTCAGGTAGCACGGATTAGATATTCCAGCCAGGTAATCTTATAGCAGTTGTAAAGGCAGCTGGTTATTCCAGTCTAGTAATCCTATATATTGTAGCAGAGGTTCCCCTCAGTGCAAATAACATACAAGGACAGGTCAGGAGCATACAAGGGTTATAAGAGCTACAGTATAGAAAACCCCATACAGCTCAAAACACAGACACATGTTCATCCAGAACCTCAGAGTTCAGATAAATTCAGCAACACTTACAGGTAAAGTGATCAGGGTTTCTCAATCACAGGTTGGGATGCCTTGTGGGTTCAATTGATAACTAGATGGTGTCACAGAAGACTGGGGAGTCTTTAAATACTAATGTAAGGTATTCTTTTGATAAATGTTTTATCTTAAGCTTTAGCTTAAAATATATTATTATTTCTATTTAATTCTTTTGGAGCTATGGTCTTGACAATTTAATACAATAAAAAATAAAACAATAAGAACAATCATCCTCACAGACTTTGTGACCTTAGGGAGGCATTGCCTTGGCCAAGGTAGGCAGCAACAACAATAACAAACAACACGAGATGGCTAACACAAAATATGCTTCGAAATCTGAATGAATTAAACAGAAATGCAATTTATAAAAACATTTGTAACACAATCATGTAAAAGATTTCATCCTATAAACAACCTGTAACTTAAAACAACCAAACAGCGTTGTTGTTGACCATGAAAACTATGAAAATAACAGCAATCCAAAACAATCACTTAATCAGAAAAATCAAGATTCTAATATACACCATAAAGTACTGAGATTTAAGGTGATCACAGAGAAATGTTCCCTCTTAAGCAGATAAATGTGAAAGCTAACTTTTCTTCAAACTCTGCACTCACATCATTCTGCACAGTGAAGGGCAACCATCCAAGTGAAGCAATAACAAGCAAAACACATTTTTGAGTGGGACTTTAAATGTCAGTCAGTACATTTTTGATTAATAAAAGATAGTTTTTCTGTCCACCGTGAGTGCACACTTCCCTTCATTGTTTGGACGGAGGATTTGGCCTGTAGCTGAATCTGTGGACCGTTACTCCACTAAGGAGATTATGCAAAACAGGAGATCAGCCCGGAGAATCACCCTCATAGATGAACAGTGTGGACTAAATACTACGGACTTAATTGAAATGTCTGGATTGTTTCCAGCCCCACTAATCAAAAGCAAGTGCTAATCTTGGATGACTCTTTGGACCCAACAGGGTAGGGGAGGAGGCGAGCAGCCACAACATTTAACACTTCAATCCTTAGTTTAAACAAACTGATTAAATTCCACTTTCTTTTGCAAACATCCATCTGTTTTTCTGCTGTCAGAGCACAAAAACATCCGATAGATGCTGTAACAAAAAACAATTCCTTCAAAGCACTATCACAAGCAGTGAGAAGAAGAATTCTCCATCCAGCAGTCAAACAGGGAGGAGGATTACCATGCACCACCCACTATTTTGATGTCAACATTGTTCACCGTTGGACAGGGAGGTTCCATGGCTGCAGGCGCTCCGAGCTCATCCAAAGCCTCCCGAGTTACAGAGCCTCCTCCTCATGTTCCCATATGGCCTGTTGTAGAGTACAAAACATTATGATAGTGAGGAATTATTAGTGAGATGCGTCAGATGTAAACCTAGATGCAATTTTTTTTATATTCAACTATGATGATCAGACAAAAAATGAATATGTTTAAGGGTGAAATGTAATCCAGGATTTCAGCATTGAGATTAGGAAGGTTTGGGCAATACATGACTACTAATAAAAAACAATAATACTTTAACCACTACCACTGTGACTACAAAAATCATCATAGCAGCATTTCATTTATAAGTTTTACTGGTTACATTTTACAGCTTCTATTTAAAAAACATCTAAAAATCCAGGTGTATAAATTTCTGCATGAATTTTTCATTTTATTTGGCTTATCTTAATATGAATACTGTATAAAAGCATCAACATGAATTTACCTTGTTATCCAGCGGTGAAAGAAGCTTGTCTAAACTCACTCACGCACCCTCTTAGATTAAATATCCAAACAGTCAATGGCAGAGTCTTAAGGAGCAGTTGTAAATCTCTCTAAAGTGAGAGGTTTTGACAGAAGGCTGGGCAGATACAGTTAAATACTCCCTAAACAAGACAGATGTTTTGAACAACAACATGGTTTCAATCGATTCGGTCAGTCTGAGTAACATGCAAACAAACAAATCCTCACACAGCTCCCTGTTCACATCGTGTTAATGTAGCTTTTGTGCAGTGATCCCCATTTTTGTTATAATTATTCTGCAAGACTGTAATAATGCATCAACAGCAAGACAATCCGCACAACCTTCACATAAGTTATGTCACTTGAAACCTCTAAGTTCTTTGCCATCTCTGAATAGAAACTCTGTTCCCCTTACCTGTCCATCCCCCCCGTCCCCCATTAGGGTAACGAGCCATAACTGAAGTGAACTTCTGTTTGTGCAGCACAGGGCTCATTTTTCTCATCGCTAGTAAAGTCCTCAATCTGTCCATCTGCCTGCCAGGTGCTCTGGCTTGGCTCTCTATCATATTTCTGTGTGTGTGTGTGTGTGTGTGTGTGCGTTCACCTTTCTGCCCTTCCTCTTGTCTATTTAGTTCACTTTGTTGAAAGTAAGAGGGGGTTTGCTCCGGATTGAATCTCAACAAATATTACGTGGTTTACAATTAATTTCTGCCAGCAGTGCAGGTCAAAGTTGATTGACTGGCACCCAATTTTGGTACACACATTCCTGTTCCCCTCAGGATGAATTGTAACAACATTGGTGATCATCTGACTTTCCATCTAGCGCCACCATCAGGTCAACATTTTCTTAACAGACAAATATCGTGTTAAGTAGACAGATTATAGGTTATGCAGGGAGGGGAAGAACATTCAGCTCATCAGACGTTTCCTAAAAATAAAGACTGTTCATGAGTCCCGCATCTCGAGTCCGAGTCAAGGCTGAAGTCTATCGAGCATGAGACTCATGTCAAGTCTGAATTCACTGTGTGCGTCTTTAGTCTGAGTCTCAAACTCAAGTCCCTATGTCTGAAACATATTAAAAGGAAATGAACAATAAAGCAAAGTTCTGCAATAGACAGGAGCATTCATATAAAATGGGAATATTACAATAAAATATGTCACTATAACATATGTACAATGTTTTAGACTAAGAAAAGAAGGCTGTAAGATTTTTTGTAGGATGTGCAAAAATGTTTATGAGCCTATTGCACTTTTATAGCTGCATTATTTTTAAGGTAAGTATTGCTCTAAGACACACCCCCTACTATAAATGAAGAATTAACAAACAAAAACGTTACAGGGCAACCAAATGATTAAAAATAAATCTGCCAACAATTTCACTGCGTGTCTACTGTTACCTAGAGTAACTGGTCCTGGTTGATGACACTGACAGGCCAATATACATTCAACAAGGAACATAGTAAACTAATAATTGTATTGTAAATATTGTAATTGTAAATAATTATTTTATTCCTCAAAGATAATTAACATTACATTCAGCATCTACTTTCCACATAATGCATTCCCTTGTAATGTGAGGCCAATTTATGCCTTATTAGCAGAGCGCAGCTCTAACAACCACACAATACCCATCATGCAAATCTTTGTTACTAGTAGCCTATGCTCTCCTGAAACAACATTTCTTGGCTTATAAAATATTTCTGCACCAAACGCTTGTGCTGAATCCTCGTGAGGTCTCTGGTTGCCTTGTGTAGCCTCCATGTTGTATTGGTATGTGCAGGAAATAGATACTCTGGCATGCGTCTCAAAGGTGCTGAAAAAGCCCTGGTTGCTGCCATGTAACTGGGGACAGACGGACAGGTATTCAACTCTGAACACTGAGTATCTTTTTATCCAGGGAAACATTGTCAGCCATTGTTGCCGCGCTGTGGTTGCTTTGGGAAAATAGAGCAGCTATAAATCTTTAAGATCGCAGAAGTGGTTTTCACACACTTTTTAGTATGGAAGAAATGGGTTAATGGTAGCTCATTGTTAAGCTCACTATGTTCCAGTATACATCACTGAACAACATGCATCTTTTTTTGCGGTGTTTGAAATGATACTTTTTTTTGAACGTTTGTAGAAGTAGCATTAACATACATGATATACTGTCACGTAATTCCCTCCATTGTTTTAAGGCTTTGTATACCTCCAAGAGCGTTCTACTGCATCACTCTCTTTGATCAACTATTAATAATAAATAAGGGCAAGCTGCTAAACCTCCTTCACTATCTCTCCTCCCCGCTGCTTGCACCTCACATGAACGCTCCACCCAGGAACCCCATTATGTCAGCAGACAAGAAGCTCTAGTTTCTTACATCATGACACAGACCTTTTTTTATGTTTTATTTCACAATAACCATTATTAATAAATGGAAAATAAAGAGTGAATTAAACTTAAGTTATTTTATTGTTGACAATTAAATGATTTATGTTTATTTTACTTAAAATTATATATATATATATATATATATATATATATATATATATATATATATATATACACACAGTATCTCACAAAAGTGAGTACACCCCTCACATTTTAGTAAATATTTCATTATATCTTTTAATGGGACAACACTGAAGAAATTACACTTTGCTACAATGTAAAGTATTAAGTTTACAGCTTGTATAACTGTTTGTGTAAATGTGCAGTCCCCTCAAAATAACTCAACACACAGCCATTAATGTCAAAACCACTGGCAACAAAAGTGAGTACACCCATATGTTAAATTCCCATAGAGGCAGGCAGATTTTTAAAGGCCAGTTATTTCATGGATCCTTGGCCTTTGGAATTGAAAAATAATTTTCTCCGAATTATTCCCTCTCTTCTAATTGTTGATTATGAGACAGTGTTTCATATCAGCCGTGATAACGTTCTCTATAAAGAGAGCATGCATTACATAACTGATAAGCAGTAAGCAAAATTATTCCCAAAGAACCACCATACATGAGGTAGGAGAAGGTGGAGGGAAGTCAAACAAAATGCAGTGGAAGCATTACAGATTTCCCGTTCCTGCTCTGTGCACAATCTCAGACTTGGAAGTGGAATGTACAAACTGGGAGAGGCCCTGGGACAGATGTTGATAAAATATTAACCTACACAGGATATTTAAAGCCTGTGAAATTTTTTCCCTGGTCTGCTTTTTAGAAATGGCCTCCACCAGATGTATCTAGCAGTGAGGATGCAGTTTCCACATTTTGACTTAACACACATTAGGGTAACAGCAAGTTCAATATTTGCACAGTTTAAAGTTGAACTCTATGATAGCTGCATATATCTCTTGGCCATCACATTACCATCAGTCATTTTAAATACAATAGAGAGCTGTATAGTCTATACAATAGACAACCATAAAGTGTTTTCTTTAATGCTTTTAGGGGCTTTCACGTCTACTCTCAGCTTTCATGAACATGCACTGAATTGCCTTTATTTATGAATGTTTTATGTTTGTGGTGTGTGGTGTTTTTTATGCCATTTCTATATGCAGCATTTGTGGCCAAGGCACAATGATGAAGTCCTTGTGACTACCATGGTATTTAAATGGTAAATACACTTTAAACCAATAAAGCATATGAAGCATTTTATGCTTGTAATAGTTAATTTACCGATGCTTTATTGATCAAGCAGTAGTTGTTATAAGCAGTAGACAATTGTTAATTTTTAACAGGGGGGATGGATTTGAAAAAGAACAAAGTCGCAATTACAAATCCGTCTGCTAGCATCACGGACAGCACCATGGATTTATCAATACACAATTGGGCGAGTAATGGTCAGGCCATAGATTCTAACTTGTAAAAACCTCAGTCAGATAAAGGATCAATAATTCAGGCAGACTAGACTAACATATTCAACTAAACAACCTGCTACTAGGGGATGGAGGGGTGTGGGGGGTCATTTTGCATATAAGGGGGATGGCTTACCCCCTCATATTGCCTACTTGTTATAAGCCATCAATATGAGCTACTTCTGGGTTGCAGGTTGTGAGAAATCTTGGTAATAATGCAGTGATGAATGTCATACACCTATTTTGGGAAATACACTCATTCTTCTTCTTTCTTTCTGAGAGTGAGATGAGAAGATTATAGATACCACTCTCATGTCTATCCATTCAATTTGAAGCTGTTTGCTTAGCTTAGCATAATACTGGAAAAAGGGGAAACAGCTAGCTGTTTAAATGTAACTAAGTCCATCTACTGATACCAAAATGCAAAGTGTAAAGTTGTGGTTTTACTGTGGGGGGTTATGTGCCAGACTATTTCTTGTTAAACCAGCAGCTAGGTAGTCGTTTCCAGTCTTTATGCAAAGCTAAGCTAGCGTCTCCTGGCTGTAGCTTCATACTGAACATACAGATATTAGAGTGATATTGATCTTCTCAACCTACTCTCAGCAAGAAAGTAAATAAGAGTATTTCCAAAAAAACGTCTAAATATTCCTTTAATAAGTTGTTAAAAAATTGATTTTTGGTCCAGACACTCTTCAACGTCCACCTATTGAAGTAAAGAACTGTCAGAAATAATAAATCAGGAGTAATGCTGGAGGAGGATATCTTTCACAACCCTCATTAAACGTGAACAAAGCCATTACTTACAAACTATAAATTCTTTACAAACGGTGATTTATTAGCAATATTTTTTTAACAATAGCCTGCTGTTGTTGTTGTCGTTTCTTTAATAAATCTTTCCACACTAACCCTCTAACCTTGCTGCACTAACGGCTCGGTGCTCCTGAACATGAACTCGCTTCATTTGTATTCCATATGTCTTCGCCTCAGATGACACAGGATTGCCTAAACCATTACTCAGATTAAACTCACTACTACCACGAGGATGGTTCTCAATGTTGATCCAACCCTCCACAACTCAAGTCCTGCAAAGATAAGTTTCCCTGTGACCTCTCCCCACTTTGTTTATTCAGCCCACCTTGTCATTATGTAAAAGAGGATTTTCTCGTTTCCACGCTGGTCTGGTCTTTCATATTATTTCATGTCTCCTGGTTTTGTGTGCGCTTATGAGCTCTGGAGCATCTGTCCAGTGTGTGCTTTCACAGATTTGCCATCGCCTGTGAGATGGGACGCATGGTTGGCTGACCTTAACCCATTTGTCACCACCACAGGGGAGGAGGAGGGTGTGTGGGTGTGTGTGTGCTTTTGCATCTACGTGTGCATTTGTTCTCACACATGCTCAATGGGGTCATCATACTATTTATATGAGTGTATTGATCCTCCATATGACTCTGGAGGGAGCAGGCGTGGACATGTGTCCCATTGTGTCTGGAAACCCAACACTACTCTCAGTCTATCGGCAGGGTAAAATGCATAACAATGCTATGATATGTGAATTAATTTTCCTAATTAAAATAGAAGAAGCCAATTGAAGCCATTCGAAATGCATTGGAAAGGCCTGGATGCGTTTATGTGGAGAGGTGCAATGCAATACATTTCATATCCATTAACAATTCATAGTGTGTTGTGTTCTTTGTCAGTGGTTTATAAATTCATATGTCATGGCAATTCATGATGTATTTTTGTAAGTTTGGGTCCAGGGCAAACACCAAATTTCTCTCTTGGGTCTAGAGCTAAAAAAGTTTGGGAACCCCTGGATTAGACCAATGAAAACCTGCATATTTATGCAGATTATATCCTGTTTTAAGGTGAAGCAGCGGTCCAAGGTAACTCACGTACTATAGCCTACTTAAGTACAATATAGAGGTACTTTTACTTTAATACGGAGTATTTTTATTGGATGTTACTTTATAGTTGAACTCCACAACAGTTCAGAATGAAATTTGGGACTTTTCACTCCAATACATTTATTTGACATCTGCAGCTACTAGTTACTTTTCAGATTAAGACTTTTACATAAAACCATACAGTATAAGCTTTCAAAAAGCCTGATTAAACTAGTGGTTCCCAACTTTTACAAAAAAAGCAGTGTCTAGTGGAGGTCCCCTTCTAACATTTTATTTTTCTATGAGCCGTTTTCTCTTTAAGCTTCTGTTTCATTTAAATAATAGATTTGTGCAGCAGAATTTCTTCCCTCTCCCATTAATTATCTCACAACCCATTTATCTTGTGGCCCTTTAGTTTGACCCTTAAAGGTCCCATGACATGGTGCTCTTTGGATGCTTTTATATAGGCCTTAGTGGTCCCCTAATACTGTATCTGAAGTCTCTTTCCTGAAATTCAGCCTTGGTGCAGAATTACAGCCACTAGAGCCAGTCCCACAATGAGCTTTCCTTAGTATGTGCCATTTCTGTGTCTGTAGCTATTGAGGAGAAGAGAGGGGGGACAAGGTGGAGCCATACTGAGAAATACAGAGAGAGTTGTGTGGAGCTGATAGTCTTAATTAGCTTTGTAGAAACTCTTTTGGCAATGACTTGAATCTAACGGACGTTCAATAATATCAAAAAGTTTTAAGCAAGATTTTGAGTGCAGGACTTTTAGTTGTAGTGGAGTAGTTTTGGATTATCGTATTGGTACTTCTACCTTAGTAAAGATTCAGAATACTTCTTCCACCACTGATTTTGAGTATACTCTTAACAAATGCATTGTCTGACACATTGACTGGTGACAGAGAAACTGAGAACCACATTTTATGCACCACATATTGGGAACAAACTCCCAGAAAACTGGAAGTCTGCTGCAACTCTCAGTTCTTTTAAATCAAGGCTGAATACTTTTCTTTTTGACGCTGCCTTTTATTAAATCAAGTCACTGTTTATTTCTCACACTGCACTGTAACTTCTATTCTTGTATTTTTGACCTGCCTTAATCTATTTTAGTTTTTTTTCTTCTCTTTAATGAATTTTTTAATTGCTTTATTTAATGTTCTATGTAAAGCACTTTGGATTGCCTTGTTGCTGAAATGTGCTACACAAATAAAGCTGCCTTGCCTTGAGACACAAATTGTGTCACTTCTGCAACAACACCCCTAGAGGGCACTAATGCTTTCTTCATAATTTTTCCTCATCACTGAACAAACAAGGTTCCAAATAAACCTGAACACCTATCTCCATTATTTTAACCTTCACTTCAAACCAAACAACTAGAACCCAGTCACTGCTAAAGCATGCTAAAGAAGCAACCATGTAAACTCAACAGGCTCGCTGCAGGACTTGTCAGGTGATGACTGGTGGCTGATTTCAGGGCAGAAGTTAATGAGTGTAAAAAGCTGAACACCTAATAAGGGGGTGTGCCCCGGTGCCAGGGCAGCCCTGTTGGATTAGCAGCAGGTCCCACAGTGCTTGCCTGCTAATTACAAGATGGTGAGCACAGTGCAAGCCTGTATGACTGCTCAACCGTGCTCCTGTGGGCATGCTACCATCCCTGACAAACAACACACACACACCCACTCCCCCGTAACAACAACAACAAGAGGCAGCAGTGGCCACCTGCAGCAGGCCTGTGTTCCAGCTGCCTGTGCCCTTGGTTGGGCTGCACCATGCCGCCTGCTTCTCCCTGTTTGCCCTGGTTTCAGCAGAGCGAGCCGCAGAGTGCTGCACTGCATCGCTGGATCAAAGCAAGTCTAATGACTACAGCAGAGATGTAGCTACAGCACCGAGGCCCCAAGTGTTCCCGCTCACAATGCAGAGCTGTAGTTAAACCACAAGCGGACTAAAGATAGCAGATAGCGCAAGACAAGACAGCAGCTACCTCGAAAGAGTGCGCAGGTGTTACATGTGACAGATGAAGAGAAGAAATAATATACCCTAAGCACGAAGCAGTATACAGTAGACTATATTACATCTGCTTGTATTATCTCAAATTTTAGTAGCAGAATTTATGGATCTGAAAGAAACAAAAGAAAAATTCCAAAAGAAAAAGCACCTATAAGAAAGAAAGCAGAAAATGTCATTTTTTTGTCACTGTGCTACCATGAAAAGTTCATTGTGAAAGGATTTTTGAAAGAATTTTCCACCCTTCTTTCTGTCTCCTCCTCTGCTCACGTTCATCCTCCTCCTCCTCCTGCTCCCATCTCTTTCTCCAACAAAAAGGCTATTAATAGAACATCCTGCTCTCTCTTTTCACTGCAGGGAGCATATACTGTGCACTTAAAGGGAAGAAGAAGCTGAAGATACCAGGAGGCGTTTGAAAATGTCCTCCACTGCCCGTGGCTACAAAGACGCTGGATGTCCTAAGAATAACAACAAAGAGGCCTCTGATCGATTCACGACATTTTGTATCAGTGCAGATGCTCTTCGGCTAAAATTAGCTCCTCAAATCATTTGCTGACTAAATATCTTGTGAACAACGTGATGGGAGTGAAGAAGGCTGGCGAAACCTTTGGAAAAACAACTCTTCATACTAAAAATCACATTATATTTAGGGAATAAAGTGACACACAATAAACACACTGACCACAACATTTCAGTTGAATTATTATTGGCTTCATTATTGATATTACCTTGTCAGGGTTATGAACATTAGGAAGGATTATATGCATTTTTTTATTTGACGTTTTCTTGTCCATAGATTGTCCTTTTGGTCTTGTAAAGTGCAGATAATACTACGTTTTAAATCCAGACTTCACATACAGTATATAGTACATGGTTTTCGCTCCATCATCCATTGGTTATTATGTACATTATTCTCTCACATTTCATTTCATAGAAAGAAAATCCATTATCCACTGTATTAACATTGATGGATGTTTTCAGGCCTCTATGATATGGGGGAGGATGGGGGGGGTGAAGAACTGTACATATTGTTTCAGTGGATGCCACACTGTCATACACTGGGGGTCAAACGAAAAGAAAACGTTCGTCCTCAAAACACACACATGCATACAGATTGCATATTGATCATCTTAATGTATTTCCCCTATGTATGAGTTTGTTTTTTATGTAGGAGCCTTGTCTCAAAGAGCTGACTTCGCAGCTCAAACAAACAAAAGTTCAGAAAGCTCTAATTCACATTCAGTCAACGTGTGAGTGTTTGACGTACAGCAGCAGAATATTGCAAAGTGTGTCTCTTCTGCTCGAAAGGTTCGTTTCAAATGCGCTGTCAGCTCTCAGGATCAACATGTAATTGGTGCTGGAATAAAACATAACAAAATGTGTACTAAAACCTTCTCAACTACCAGCTAATAATCATTCTCTGCATAGATTTCTCAGTGTATTCAATGTTGGGCACCCTTCTCAGAGAGGAGATTTGCTGGTGGGTCCCTCAGCATGAGAGATGACATTTGTTTTTGAGGCGGTGGTGCTCCCTATAAAGCAATACAACATCATTTTAATCAACTTTGTTTCCACTCAATAAAAACATTTCACAGATTAAATCTGCAGGTATACAGATGAGGATGATTCTACTCGTCTTTGTGCTTTAAGCAGAAATAGTTGTCGATATTCAACTACAACATTGTGAACTCCAGACTATGAGTTGCTACAGTGTATGTGGCTGAGGTACAGTGACGTGCCCAATTTCAAACATAACAGATAAATGTTGCATGTGTCTGTAACATTTATCATAAATATATGTGCAAAAAAAAATGGAATGAAGACAATAAGATACAATGCATTTGCATGCATAGAGAAATATGTTGTTTTTTTCACATATACAGATATATGCAAATGGCTCTTGCATAAATGCAACTGTACAACTATGACCATGACATTCAGTGGTTCTCTTTCTCGCTCTCTCACACACACTCACACACACACACACACACACACACACACACACACACACACACACACACACACACACACACACACACACACACACACCTCCTACATAGCTGTGCATCAACACACCCACATCAATACTCAAATCAATGATCAATAAGATCTTGGTTGGACTGTGGAGGTCCATTAAGGTTCATTCTTTTTTTTAAACAAACTATGTTCTCCACACAGACCCCTCCACCAAAGGATTATGGGAATATTGCTAAACAACTATTTAATCTGGTCCTACCTCGAGTTACAGACCATTTTAACATCTCAATCCACCTTAATGCTACTTTTGGAAAAGCAACAAATATAACTGCTCCAGTTTGTTCTCTAAGATTCTCTAAAAATCCTTTTAAGATACATGAAAGCAGACACAGATCTGGACAGAGAGACATCAGAAGCCTCATGTCAGGCAGTCGGACGAGGCATCCTGAGCATATATTGGCAGCGATGGCTTAAAAACATTTTGCTACTGCAGGTTAAAGACCGTAGTGAGCAGAATGAAACCCTAAGAATAAAGATGTACATCCTGGCATGACAGAATTCTTTTAGACAATTCTTGCTACAGATCATCCATCACCTTTCTAATTACCTAAGACATCTGTGAAAAGATGAAGAAAGGCAAGAGACTCAGGAGTGAAGTCAGAGGACCCCTAGGTTAGCCAATATCTGCTACACTGCTGCTAATTAACACTTCCCATATTGACGTTACTGCCTTTGAATGTTCCTTGGCAGTGTTGAGCGAATGCGGATTAATCTCAGCTGGACACAATCCTGAAATCGGAACCTAATTCACATCTGATGCCAACTTTTAAAGACAGATTGAGTTTATGGCATTTAAAGACTTCTTAGAGGACAGCCAGACTCCATTTCAATTCTGACCATTTTAACGCCAATATAAATCGTTGTGATATAAGACTGGTTAGGGATGATACAGTTTTGCCCTGCCTTTCAACACTTAGTTCACAGAAGGAATTTTTATACTAAGTGAAGCAAACTTTTTGTATTTAAACGTGTTTCAAGTTTGCTGGAAAACTCTCTAGCAAAGATATGCTTTTGAAATGGCGTGTAAGAGTGTGTCCTTTGGCACTCTCAACAGGCTTTTAAAACAGGAGAAAAGAGAAACTGTGCTCAGAACAATTATTATTGTTATTAAAACTAAAAACATGGCAATGATTTGCACATTGTGGAAAGGCTCTTGCTTTCTCTTAAACATTGCTATTTAAAGTTTTTTAATTCTCCAATAAAGGTATATGTGTACTGTATATGTGTCCTGCCTGTATACATATATTTTATATATATATATATATATAAGAAATACATATATCTATTGTAATAATTGTACTTTTTTTGTCTGGCTTCTTTGACCTTAAATGCATGCTTCTAGGAATGTTTTTGAGGTCATGCAACACTAGCATAAATCCAGATAAAAAGGCTTTGGGGGCAAAGCGTTATTCTATAGCCTACACGAGTCCTTAAAAGTCGCTATTTTGATTATGAGGACGTGATCGTGTGACAAACTGTGAAACAGACAGCACTGCAAGTCTATCACATCCGCGACTGGGATTTATGTCCAAAACTAGAGTGTGAGTTTACGCCTGAAATCACAGCTCAGCTGTTTACAGCGACCTGGCAAAAGTTTAACGCAATGACTTCTACATGGAATGTTAATATCGATGAGGACACCGCATCCTGATAAGTGTGTAGGATTTGGCCTTGTGATTATTCCTTAAGAAATCCTCTAACATACAGCTTTAGGTTCTTTTAACAGCTACCTGCAGGCATCCTTTTTAAAGTGTAGATTTCTATAGAAGGCAGTGTACAGACAAATATACAGTGTTGTGATGAAGCAAGTGGCAGTCGAGAAATGAGTGAAAATTCTCATTCAGATAAAAATGTCATGCATTAATCTATTGTCTATGTTTACTACTAATAGCACCTACCGGCTATCAGTTAAGTCACAGTTAACCTACCTATCTACTGGAATTGGTACTGCGTGCTTGTGTGTGTGTGTGTGTGTGTGTGTGTGTGTGTGTGTGTGTGTGTGTGTGTGTGTGTGTGTGTGTGTGTGTGTGTGTGTGTCAGTGTCAAACAACAAAACAAAACGAGAAGAAACATTCAAGTTGTCTTCAAAGCTTTCTCTAAGACCAGTTTTGGGTGAATGGAAGGGGGAAAGCTTGCATTGCAATACATACAGTACACGTAAGACCGAAGCAGTGAAAAGTCAAGGCCATTCTCAGTCATTCATCAGATACTGATGTCTGCTGGGAAAAAAAGGTGTCGAACCATAAGCTAAGCGCCGACGGCTGTCATTCATCCTTGAAATAACGTGGTGTACTAAACCACCAACATAGTCACAAGTCACCCACAGGCCATTTCAGCGATGGAGTGAGCTTGCTTTATGCTCACGCATCCTCTTATTTCTAAATGGTGTGAGCGTATGACAGTTTTGTTACATTGGCTCCAGGAAGCAGCATGTGTAGCGAGCGAGTAGGATTCTCTTCAGAAAGCGCATGGCAGAGCAGTGTGCCTTGGGAAAAGAGGGACGGGGGACTAAAGCAGGGCTTGTGTTGCTTTTTTTCTTTTTTTTCTTTTTTTTCTTGCTGTGTTTTTCCCTTTTTTGTGCACTACCGTTGGCTACTGTTGTGAGCAGGACATTTTTAGACAGCCACACACAGACACACAAAAAGCCAACTCCATGCAGAAATGCAAATTTTGAAATTTCACTCTGTTTGACAGTTTTCGGGAGTTTTAAGGGCAAGTTGTGAGAAGTGAAGACAGGATGAGCAAGGAGCAAGCGGATGGTCTCTGTAATATTTTTTTTTTTCTTCACCGTCTATCGTCGTCAATGTCCTGAATTCTATTGCCTTGATATTTCCAGCACACGTAAGGTGGGAGGCTGTACACATGTCCCGTCCAGTTGCTCCACATTTCCTGGCTGTGTCGGAAGGGAAATAGCAGATGACTACACATCTGTGAGCATTTTAGTGATGTTTACATAGTTTGTGTTTGCCAGCGTACAGTTGGCCGTCTTAAGGTTCTCCTCCTGAAAGTCCTCGCGGCTGTTGTTCACAGCCTCCTGGATCTCCATATAGTCCGATTTACTGATGGTGGAGCCGCTACGGCTCTTCTTCAGCTCCTCAGCTGAATCGGCTTTGGGCACGTTGACCTGTAGGTACTGCGCCTGTTCTTCACCCTCAGTCTCGCGGTGATAGAAGTAGTTGAAGTTGGACACAATGACAGGCACGGGCAAGGCAATGGTCAGCACACCTGCGATGGCACAGAGGGAGCCCACGATCTTGCCACCGATCGTAGTTGGGACCATATCACCATAGCCGACTGTTGTCATGGACACCACCGCCCACCAAAACGCATCTGGGATGCTCTCGAACTGTGACTCGGGCTCGTCAGCTTCAGCAAAGTAGACGGCGCTTGAGAAAAGGATGACCCCTATGAAGAGGAAGAAAATAAGCAAACCGAGCTCTCGCATGCTGGCTTTTAGGGTCTGACCCAAAATCTGAAGCCCCTTGGAGTGACGTGAGAGCTTGAAAATTCTAAACACTCGTACTAAGCGGATGACCCTGAGAATGGCTAAAGACATGGCTTGCTGACCCGCTTGACCATCATCGGGCTTTTCTGCGAGCTCTGTGCCAAGAGTGATGAAGTAAGGGATGATAGCAACAATATCAATAATGTTCATTATGTTACCGAAAAAGCCTGCTTTGCTGGGGCAGGCAAAGAAGCGCACTAGAAACTCAAAGGAGAACCATATAATGCAGAGAGTCTCCAGGATGAAGAAGGGGTCAGTGAAGTAGGTGGATGTATAGCTGATGGTTGTGGTATTGGTCTCAGGTGAATAGACTTTCGAGTGAGACTTGTGCATATCGTCATCATCATTGCGGAAAATTGGGAGGGTCTCCAAGCAGAAACTGACAATAGATATCAGGATGACCATGACAGAGATTATGGCAATAATCCTAGCAGGACCTGAGCTCTCTGGGTACTCGAACAGCAGCCACACCTGTCTCTGAAACTCATTATCAGGAAGAGGCCGCTCCTCTTCCTTGATGAAACCCTCATCTTCTCTGAATATCTCGATGGCCTCGTCGCCCAGCTCGTAGAAGCGAATCTCCTCTGAGAAAATATCAAGGGTGACGTTGACCGGCCTTCTTAGCCGGCCCCCTGATTGGTAATAATACAATATGGCATCAAAGCTGGGTCTGTTCCTGTCGAAAAAGTACTCGTTCCTCAGTGGGTCAAAGTACC
The DNA here is from genome assembly GCF_004354835.1 of Perca flavescens. NCBI lineage: Eukaryota > Metazoa > Chordata > Actinopteri > Perciformes > Percidae > Perca > Perca flavescens. Next base: position 16,339,369 of record NC_041334.1, read on the forward strand.
GCATCCTCTTTTTGGGGTCCCCCAACAGAGTCTCTGGGAACTGGGAGAGGGTTTTGAGTTGAGTCTCAAAGCGCAGCCCTGAGATGTTGATGACCACCCTCTCACAACACTCATGGTCTGCCTCCGGGTCGTAGTCCTGCCCCGGGTGTGTAGCCGCCTCGTCAGAGGGGTCGCCTGTGGCAACAGTCATTCTGCAGGGGGAGGAGGCCTGCACTTTTCAGTGAGTCTGGGTCCTGCAGCCTGGAGAACTGCAGGCAGGGGCCAGGAGAGGGTGGGGGCTCAACGCCGTAAAGACCTGACGGCCACAGGATGTCACCTAGGATCTGACTGCATGCAGGAAAGATGAAGCAAAGACAGACAACAAGGTTAGGTAAACCGGAGACATGATTCAGCACTCAGTACTTCTACCATTTAGATACATATAGACATAGAGATGTCAGGAATTTGCTTTAAACAACTGAAAAGAGATGGAAATGAAGCCACCCTCTGCAACAATGTCAGTAGATTTGATACGAGTTATGTAAAGTTATACTGTCGTGAGAAGGCAATCGATGCAATAATGAATCAGCTCATGAAAACTTGAGGATGACACTCCTGCTCCTGACTCGAATGAATGCATATAAGCCATCCGCAATGCATATAAATGACTTGAATGCAGGTAAACTCAGTGGCTAACTGGCATAGAAAACATACAGACGCTCATAAATTAGGACACTGATCTGCTGCAATGGCCAAAACACACTGAGATGAACGGGACTACCTTTTTGCAGTGAGGCCATGCATGAATATGGCAATGCAGCAGGCACCACATTTATACAGACAGCATCCTGAATATCATAGAAAACCACTGCAGTCTAAACACTAATGTACGAGACACTTTTAAGATGTACTGCTGTACCAAACAAGCCCACACGCACACGCCTCATATTAACTGACTTCAGTTTAGTTTTGTTGGAGCATTTTAGTCTTGAAATGGTGCCTGTCTCTGAAATATTCAAAAACCATCTATAAATAATTGATCCATAGAAGGAAATAGGTTCCAAGAGAAAAACTGTATCTCGTCTACATCATCTCCACTCACAGAGTGGGAGCACAGTTTTACTAAATAAAATCCTTATGAAACCTACAACAAATCTATAACTGCAGGCTTATTGCCTATTATCACGTTTTCCAGTGAGGTGCAAATCAGTGCAATACCAAGACTTTTACACACACATATAATCAAAATCAGAGATGATGGGTAAGCTGCTTCATCTTGATCTTCATACCTGCAGACATCTTTTTCATATGTGATGTGAGTTGATGCTCCTGCTGAACACTGGTAGGAAGGTGAATAACCAGCCACGACAATCAGGTATTCTGTCTTCAGAGCGGGTAAAAAAAAAAAAATCCAATTTGGGGCAGTCGATGATATTCACCTCATGTTGTCTGCAGTAGCATCCTCGCCTTGTACACGGGTAGCCTACTGTATGTGCGGGTGTGTCCTCGCTTTCCCCTCCCCGGCTCCTTTCCTCCGGTTAGGCTGTCGTGGGATGGCGATCGGCAAAAAAAAAAGGGAGGAGGGAACCGATCAAGGAGGTGCTGGTGCTTCCCTTAACAAGCAAAGGTGCTGGGATCAGCAGAATGATCTGCCTCCGCTGCTCCCCTCCACGCCAGCGTGACTGTGTGGCGAGCTGTGGCTGCAGACAGCCGCAAAGGTAAATGATCCTGATAAGGTGCTCAGATCGAGAGGCAACATCTGCAAAGGGAGGGAAAAGGCGAGGAGGAGGGAGAGGGCTTTTTAAAAAAAAAAAAAAAAAAAAAGAAGATAAATCTTATTAGCAAGATTTAACAATTAGACGCGTTCTGGGACCTATCAATAATAAGTCCTCTTTTCATGTCAGTGTGTGAATAATCTGCCGTCACTCAAGCCAATTTACATACATACTACATATTTCTTATCTAGGCATGCGCCCGCCACATGAAACAACAGCAGTGTCTGAGCTGCTCCTGTGGAGTCAAGTGCGTCCCAACGTTTAGTGCACAGACAGTTCTGGGAGTCTCCTCCTCATAGCCTACATGGTGAGCAGAGCAGCGTCTTCAGACACTGACTTGAGACGACATGCATTAAAGATTCGCACTATGTAGTGGGCTATAAGATTAGGCAATTAGCCTACACTCAGCCAGAGCGCCGCGCACAAACACACACACACACACACACACACACACACACACACACACACACACACACACACACACACACACACACACACACATGAATATAAAGTGGATTTTATTGGTTCTGCATGGTCTCACCTCGGCTGGAGGTGAAGTTTTGTAGGTGAAATATTTGTGTGTGAATGATTTCTGTAGTCAGCAGTGGCCGCTCGTGTATAAAGCTTTGTCAAACCTGCATTCGGGCGCTGCTGTGCATACCAATAGACGTGCTGGTGATGGAGAAGGCAAGGGCGAAAAAACGCGCTCGCCATCCGCACTGAAGCCTACCACTCCTTACCTTATCTGCAGTGTGGGCAAATTAAAGGGCAACACATCTCCAGCATTGTTCAGCAGCACCGCTGTTGGTCAGATGGTTTCATTTTTTTTCTCTCCAACCGCAATGCCAAGTATCGGCAGATAAACATTTATTGTAGTTAGCAAGATGAGACAAGGTTGAGTGACCAACACAATAACTGTTTTAACAGACAAGTACAGTAACTTACTTGACTGTAGACTGTAGTTTTTTTTGGAAAATACTTCAGCGTGATTATTCAGTAGCATTGTCCCACAAAAAATGCATGTCTGTGGGGACGTCTTTCTCATTCAGGTGTCTTTCCCAAGCCTTATTGTTGAAATTTTTAGAATATACAGAGGCAATAACATGAGTTTACTTTCTGCAACTCTTGTTACAGCAGTTATGTTTGTAACCTTTCCTGGCAACGAAGCTTCATCAATAATAGATAGGAGGGTGACAAAAATAGAGCAAAACCTCCATCATTGTGCTCTGCTATATTCAGAAAGAAAAACAAACTGATCGATAGTAAATCCCCTACCTGCTATAAAGACTGGAGCTGGGAATGAATGCACCGTCGCCAGAAAGGACCTCCAGAGAAGCCAAAGGTCAGCGGGAATCCCTTGTCTGTGAAGGGGAGGAGGTGAACAAGGAGAAACGGGGGTGGGGGGAGGCGAGCGGAATGATTTGTGTGAGACTCTGCTTTGCCAAGGTTACTTCTGCCAGACATGAGACCACCACGGCTCCCAGCCTCGTCACCTTCTGCCGGTCTGCCTGTCTCTGCTGCCACACACTTAGATACCTCTCACTAGGCCGATGTTTCAAACTGGTGTGATATTAAGCCAAACACTGGACCAGACGACCCAATTTTACCACTGGGTGTTGCACTTAAGTCAGCAGCCACTCCCGAGTGGGACACTTGGCGCAACTCTTATTTGATAGATCCTCGCTCCGAAGGAGGAGGGATCTCCGAGGAGCTGTGATCGAGGATACACCACAGCAGCCTTCCCGGAAGCTGTACAGCTGAAAGAGTTGCTAACTCCGCCCAAACAGCTGACTAATTCATGTGATGCTTGAGAGGAAAGGACATCTCATCCCTCTCAAACACATTTGCTCGATTCCTCTCCCCTCCCATGATTTCCTCGCGTCTCTCGGTGGGATGGACTAAGACGCGAGGAAGGGAGGCAAGGTAAGAGAACTGAGATGTACCTACAATCACACTTTGCCTCGTCTTTTTCAGCTCACCTCACCTCTTTTGTAGGCTTCAAATCCAAAATGTTTACATATCGCTGTTGCAGTTTTAGTTTTCTTTTAGACTAACTCATGAACTTACTGCTATTGAAATGTGATCTCCTTCGCTGCTTGGCTTGGCAGTAACATAACTTTGTGTATAGCCTGTAGACACTGTCACACTGTTAGTTTGTTTTATAAATATAATATTATGTTATCATATTGCTAGTCTCGAATCCATCCTCCACAGCACTGCGGAGGAGGGTCTGGCTAGTCCACACAACATTCCCGGGATGGGAGAAAAACATGCTCTGGTTTATTGGCATTTCTTTAAATCAATCCAAAATGTCCAAGCGCCGGACGCAAAACGGTGCCTCTGCAAAATAGCCTCGGGAAGGAACATATTTTGGTGGAACGTGTACGTTCAAAAATTGTTTCAGTCATGCAACAGAAAACTCAGATTGGACAGATAGTCTAGCTAGCTGTTTGGATTTACCCTGCAGAGATCTGAGGAGCAGTTAACCATAGTCCTCTTTAGAATGCCAACACAAAGAAAGCGGAAGGTGAAGGACATCCGGTGGAATTCCGGAACAATCCCAGAAATGAAACTATACAAAATCATATTGCTTACTACCAGTGTTGGTAAGTTCAGTGAGTTAGTGAAAGTTACCAGTTACTGACATGAAGCTTCACTACACTAAAGCTATTGTTAGTTCCCAAAGGAATGTAGCAAGCTAAGCTACGGCAACATAGCAAAAGTAGTTTACTACATTGAGGCAAATTTTTAAACATCCATGTAACTTACGCTACACATAGGCCTACACATCCATGTATGGCGGTGGCGTCACTAATCTTCAGCAGTTTTATTTCAGACTGCAGCAGAAAGCTCCGCTGCGCTTGAGCTTCACAAACGCTTGAGGAAATCTAGCTTGTGTGGACGCATTACCGCACTACTTTATCAATAAAAGAGCTAAGATACATAAAAGCTATTTGATTTAGAAAACACCAACGCCATTGAAAAGTAATTAAACTAGTAACGCTACTGCCCAATACTGCGTGCAATACAAGTTAGATTTAACGCTGTGATGCCGTCGGCACAGGTTGCTGATGTAGGCTATTTTTTAATTTGTCAGAATGTGTCATAATGACAAATGCCAATTCAGCTGCTTTCTATAAATCAAAAGCGGTTTGAGCTCGTACACCGGAATGAGCGGCAAAACCGGAAATCATCCTAACTCTGCCTCTCACTATCTCTCAATGGCTTTCCCAGGTTCCTCATGACAGCACAGCCATTATTTATGAGACGGGGGCCTATTACAAAGGCTGTTGATGCAGACTCTAAAGCTCAGTTCACTTTGCATTAGCTGGCTTGCTTTAATTAAAAGAGAAGGGTCCCAGCACTCTAAATGCTGTACATGTTCTAATCACATGGGGACGTGAAAATTAGCGATTGTGTAGATGAGGGTGACAACGATGAATTTGTTTCCAAGAGGTATTGATTTCAGGACTCGTTTCAATCTGATGTTTTGGACTGAGAAACTGAAGGGTCATTATCACTGAGCCACAAGTTAAAACGACAAGTAATTTCTCAACCGCCTAATGGAACAAAAACGATTACAGAAACATTCATGAAAAACACGGCAGTTTACATTCAAGTTTTTTTCATTACTAGTATTGATATGATACCCGAGTTTACTTTTTACAGTGCCTTCCTTTAAGACACATAAACATGGTTTTCTACCAAAAAACTAAACTTTTTTCATTTTAATAAAAATAAGCTTACCTTCTCAAATGTTGAATGTTGACTAAGCACAAGCAGCTGTGTAACAACTTTCCCTCCAAGAATAGTCTCAAATTGGTAAAACTTTTCATACTTTTTGATATTCTGGCCTTTTTTTGTATAGAATCACTACTAGTAGTAGAGAAACAGGAAATGTGATGAGAGGGAAAGGTACATAATTAGAAATCTCCAGCCGGAACCATGCAGGGACATTGCAGTAAAATGCTGCATCTTAACCACAGGGGCATAAGGATGCCTCAAATTTGCTAAATTTTGATCTCGATCAAGAACGAAGGTATCAGTTCAAAGAGTAAGTAAACTATGAATCTGACCAGACAGTTGATGCAAGCTTTCATTTGAAATATCTCAATACTAGTACCAAGGCCGCATTGCCAACTGGGTAAAGCAGGAAACTGCCCCAGGGTCCCGGATCCTTAAAGAAGCCTAAAGGCCCCAGTTTCACTACATGCCAAGTGGATTTGGTAATTGGATTGAAATTAAGTACTTTTCCATCATGGGAGGACTGGAGGTGTCCCCAGGGTACATTTTGCACATTGTACAGAGGGCAGCAGGAGGGGGGGTCAGTAGAAGCCCAACAGTAAAGCCCCCTTAACAGGTTCATCTGGCCATGACTAGTACCTATATTGGAGCTGAGCTTTGGTACCATTACCAAAACATTACCTTAAAGTATACTTTTTGATACTTTACTTTGACAAATATGATGATATTTTCTATAAAACCCTTTTTTATTATACAAAAGAAGGCAGCATTTCTCTAATGTTCAATGTCTAAACACAGGCAGCCATGTAAAAACTATTTGATCAAAGAATAAGTAAACAAGAGCCTTTGAGGTTGAAACCGGTCAGCGTTTTAAACCAATATGGCAGACTATGCTCTGCCCAAAAATTGAGGTTCTGCACTCAGTCACACTCCCTTCTATGGTATTCCTTATCGTTTTTTTAAAAGTTGGTCACTAGAAAAATACTAGAAAATCACTGCAAAATTAGCTGTACCCAAAGTCCCCAGGTGTCAGTATTGTTCAGCTCGGTCCCTGGAGGGCAGTGCTCTTTTCTAAAAAACACTGGATGTCTCCTTGCTCTTTGATACTGCATTGCAGCAGCCACAGGTTTCTCTCTCTCTCTCTCTCACAGACACACACACACACACACACACACACACACACACACACACACACACACACACACACACACACACACACACACACACACACACACACACACACACACACACACACACACACACACACACACACACACACACACACACACACACACACACTTCCTTTTACCAGCGGACTCACTGGCCAATATAATGCAATAAGACGGAACAGATAAGCTCTCCATATCATGTGATTTGCTGCTGCATTAAAACAGATTTTCTGCTTCTAGATATAATGAGGCAACTTTCACCTGTGTATATTTCCTCATTAGATAATTCTCTAATGTAAAGTGATCAACATATTCAATGAGAATCTTATGCTAAAATGATCTCATCCTATATATACTGACAAATTTATATTTCCCACCATGTTTTTTTACCAATCATCAGTGTATCTGGCAATCACACAACCTTAGTGCTAAACATTTATTTTCCCCCAATGCATTGCCACTGAAACTCAATTGTGTTGACCCTCTGGGAGATGAGTCATTGCAGTATCACTGCTCAGGAGAGAGGCAAAAGAGGCTGGTTATACAGGACATACAGCCGACAGGACCGGGCTCGGGAAGAGGATGCAAGAAATGAAAAAGAGTGGCTCAGGTACGCACATGTATAGCAATGCAGCTCCCTGTGTCCTTCTCTGTGTCCCTGGAGCAAACAGTACATCTGAGGCAGAGACAGGAAGGGATGGAGATAAATATAGGGAGGGATAGGGAAGAGAGAGCATTGTGCAAAGAGAGGGACGAGAAGAAAAAAGGGAGTGAGTCGTGCTCATCAGATTGAGAAGCAGCAGGATGAGAGCAGACACTGGAAAAGAGCCAGACACCAGGAGAGACACAAGGACACTGCTGCTGCGGTATACTGCCAAGCTGCATCTCACTTACCCAGATAACCTCACAAGTCCGCACACACCCGCTGCACTAGCTTACTATCTAAACTCATAGGTTTGCAGAATACCAGTCACTACCTGTGGACATTTTCCACCCTATAACAGTGTCTGTGTACACATGCTGCTGGCCTGCAAGTCAAAAGTTACAGCATGCAACATTTGGCTGAAACAAACACACACTTTAATATACGGCTTCTTTATTTGTACTGACAGCAGCAAAATTACAACAAAATTGTGATTTCATTCAATTCAGTGAGCGATACTGATGCTGAAGGGAAGAACTATGAGTCAGTCAGTCAGTCAGTCAGTCAGTCAGTCAGTCAGTCAGTGAGTGAGTGAGTCAGTGTTGATGTTGCAGGGATACCCTTATGCTTTGCTACACAATGAGCCTGTATAAATGAGAAATTCAAGCCACGGTAAGTGCTTGCTTCAGGAACACTCAGGTTAAATTACACTAAGGTCATACTGGAAATATGATATCTATAATGATATAAGAGGGTGAGAGTAGAAAAATGAGGCTGATTGTGTCTGACAATAAGCTTTGACCTTATGCATTGCTTGCTGCAGTGACTTATTGCAACACATTGCTCCACCCCTGAATAGTTTAGCAAATCCTGGATTTTGCTCCCTTTTCGTGTTTTAGAAAGTGCAACAAATAATTTGGCATTAAAATGACGAGCACTAAGCATATTCAGGTCTGCTTTACTACGTTGGGGGAAGAATAGGCTGCAGTGTTTGTTTGCTGCAGCACAGATGCACATTATGAGATTTACAGTAACAGCTACTGTGTCACTGTGATGATGCAATCCTCGGCTTTTTGTTTGCCAGTGACTTGAGGAACCAAAATATTTCCCTCAGCCTCATGCAGCAGTCTGGTCTGCAGTCTGCTGCTGCCGGACCCAGCTGAGGCTTACAGGAGACCTGAGGGATGAGCCAGGGCTGCACAGTTTCCAGGATCACATTACCTCATCACCAAACACATCTGACTTTTCCCTCAAATATTAATCATGTCCCTTAAGGTAAAGATGAACAGACTCTTTGAAAGCGCAAAAAAGCACAGAAAATGTCCAAAGTCAGCATTTTCACTGTATCTGGGTGAATCTTTTGCTCAGCCTCATTTGGTTGCTACGGAGACCATCTCTATAGGGGCAGCAGTGGGAGGAGGCTCGGCAATGACATCACACCTGCTGTCTCTGGTGCCGCTGGGATATTTCAGGTAAAGTTACAGCACGATGACAAAGCACTTTTCATTTTCCTGCAGTCAGCTGCATTAGTAAAAAATGAATTAGTGGGTAGAAAAAGTGTAAAATGTGTGAATTATTTTCTTCCTTGTTTCACAGATCCACACCTGGGACATGTTTTCCAGCATATGTTGCCTGAATGAAAACTGGTTTCATTGTTAGCTTTAGTACGTCTTCCCTGCAGGGCAGAAAAGGGTTGTGGGCGTAATATATGCTCTCTCTGACATACTTTCTGGGCTTTCCTTTCTCTCACTGAAAGCCCCGAACATAGAGTCTCGAAGCAGAAGAATTAACTTTATGAATAGCCCCAAGAGTGCCATTACATGTTCTCCAAAGAGCAGATGGATGAATGGCACCCAGAGAAATAAATGGCAATATGTCTCATGGTTTCCATTTTTGGCAGTGCTGAGTTACAGTTTTAAGGCAAATACTGTACCACATAAAAATACCATCAGAGCAAGGGGAAAAACGTGCAGAGCTGTGAATAACTGTACCGGGCTTAGCCACTTCCTTCCCCTCTTCCCTTCACCGATGGGTCATAAATTGGTAAAGTTCAAGGATGACAAGAGGCACCTCTGCTGGCACACATTGCTTATCCAGGGTTTTTCCTGCATAGAGGAATTTTTGGCGCCCCCCAAAAAGGTTTTAGCCGGCCCCAAAGAAAAATCACCAGCACCAAAATAAAAAGAATTGAGAATAAAAATAGTGATTTAAATCCTCTCTTAATGTGTTTAAGAGCAATTTACCAAACAACCTTTGAACAAGCAGAAAATAAACTTTAATCTAAGAGCTAATCTCAGATTTATCTCCAGAGTCTGAACCGGACTCCTGGTGATTTATTTAAATATATATATATTTTTTTTTAACCAGTTTTGTTAATTGAGGTTTAATTTACTCAAATCTGTTTATCAAATTGTCAGAAATAACAGGGAAATGCATAGATTTCTGTCAAATAAGGTAACACAGAATTGCCTTTACCGTACGCGGACCGATCATGCTTCCTGCCGTGCGTAGTCCCCCCCCCCCCCAAAGGCTCAGTAAAATCCCTTTTATCATTAGAGGCATCACTCCTCATGTCGGGAATGTTGGCATGATGAGGACAGCAGGAGAGGAGAGGAGAGGAGAGGAGAGGAGAGGGGAAGCCCAGGGTCCCCTCTACCCCTCTCCCCCCCAGCTTCAACTGAGCATGATCCTGGACTCCTCATATGTGCCTGCAGCTGCAGTATCAGAGAGGACCAGCTGCGGAGCTGACTGTTTGCGGTTTCCTGCGTCTGTTGTGTGCATTTGTGTGCATGCAAGCTCATATGCACGTTTTATCCACTACTTTCTTCAATGACCAGGATCCCTCAGCAGAGTGCATCCATGCGTACCACACACACACACACACACACACACACACACACTTAGACATTAGGACACATTTTACAACTAGCAGATACATTAAAGTCGCAAGTGTCCATCCTGCTTTAAATCTCTTTCTTAATACTGTGATCTGCCTATCACAGCTTTTTGCTGAAAACAGCCTGCTGCACCTGGAAGATTAATAAGAGCAGAGTTTGCAGGCCAGCAAACCAAAACATTGAGCTAAAAGATGCAAAAACGCTCAGTAAAGCACCCCTCCATTGTTAAGGCAGAAATATTGATAAATGTAGCTTCAATGCCAGCTTTTGGTACTGCAGTTTGATACCCAGCTCTACATGGAACAAAGGGACACGTCAAGAAAAGAATTTAGTTTAAGAACTACATGGTCCTGAATTTTAAAAGAAATGTGGACTCATGTCTTGGTAATTGAGGCTGTGTAATAACTTTCAGCATTCCTTTTATTTATTCAAATACTGTAAAAGCTGCATTGATCTCCTCATGAGGCCACAATATCTCAGCCTATTAGGTCAAAGAAGTTCAACTCTAATGCGATTCTTTCCTCTCCACAAGCCAGAACAAGACAGGCTGAACTGCAGGTGCACTCTGTGGGAGATGATTAATGGCCCTGGGTAACATTTCCCCTGGTTAAAAATACATTGAAGAAGGACTTAAATTCCAGTAGGGACAGAGGGAACAAAGCCACTCAGCAGTTCGGAGGCAGAGCACCTGAAACTGCGGACCGCATGGGCTTTGACCTTGTGTCAGTAAAACTAAGTGGACGAAGGGTTAAATCTGTGAAACTCAATGCTAAACTGCTTCACTTTAAAAGTGACTATAAATGTCGACGGTCATATTATATGTTCTAGCCTTCTATTCTTTTTTTCAAATGTTGTGTTTACTTCTTTTAGGTGCTTTTGTTTGTATGTGGAGTCTTTGTATATACCACTCAAATTTGGATCACATGTTACTAAAAGAGGCAGTTTCTGAAGTTAGACATTTAAATTATTGTCATCAAGGCCCAAATCTTACCATAAGAAAATACACTTATCCAAACAAATGCTTAACCTGAACTCAACCTAATTATTTTCATGGCAAATTAGAAGTTACCTGTCCAGTATACGGTATTATGAATATGGAAGTGGGTTATAGAAAATCATGCAACATGTTATTGGAACCATTCTGTAAGTATATTATAGAAGAGTGTTAAGTTCATTGCCATTAAGTATTTTGTTAAAATGTTGCTTTACAGAACAGACTTCATGAGCTGTCGTGTGATTCTAGAAGTGGATTTTGCTTTGTAACAGCTGAAAGTGAATTTAAAGAAACCTTCACATCAACTTCTGTGCTGTCATGTTGAGTTTGAGTGAGGAGAAGTGTTTTAGCACTCAAGCTTACAAACGGGTTTCCCTTTGTCCTACTGGGAATTAGGAAACCTAAGAATTGTGGGTCAAACTAAAAGCCTCTGTGGAATTATATGGTAGTTTCCTGACCTGCGTGACAAATCACATGGCAGAGTCTGGAACAAAACATTATTCCTCCCTCATTGTTTGGAGTCTCACAGAATCAAGTACTGCAAATATCAACCTTTTCTTCAATATGCATATTTTCTTTTATTCTGACCTGAATAAAACCCAATACCTAAATAAGTATTGAAGTGGTAACCCTTTCCTATGTCACAAAGGGCCTTGCACATTTGATGAAGATGACTAAATATGACCATAAGGCATTGTTATTACACCAAAGGAGGACATCATTAATATGTTTTATATGTAATATGAGCTATGCATGAACAGATGTATTTATATGGCAAAGAAATATTCAGAGAAAGAAATGTACAGTAGCAAGAGGACCCGTAGAAAATAATTGTTATAAAATATCAGTAAGAGACAAATTGGTATTTGGGAGGGGTACTGCTGCTTAAACAGTATTGTCAACACCAATCACATATAGGAGCATACGAAAATCCATTGTATATGACTATATTTTACAGTTAAAGTCCCTGAGGCTTCAAACAAAAGCAATAGGTCATTTTCTTTGGCAGACTTCTGAAACGTCATCAATTCAAAATCGTGCTCATAAGCAGTTCCCATAAAATCAGGAAAAGCATCAAATTAATAAAACAATGTTGGTATGTTTTTGAGTTGTTAAAAAGGGCTCTGAAAGTCTAAGGCAGTTAGAACAAAATGCGGACTACATTATAAATTGGATATCACTATTATGATTAAGGCACAATAATATATTAAATCTTCAAGACTGATCAAGTCTAAAAGGAAGGGGCTAAATATAATGAGCACAAGCTCAATATCAATCTCCTTCCCAAAAGTAATAACTCAGTTGATCCACTAGAGAGAAGCACTGAGCTATATTCAAAATGATGAAGCCTCAGTTCAAAAACAACACCATTAAACCTACCGCCCAGCAGCAATACAACATCATTTAAACTACTTAATGATACAGGCAGTAGTTTCTAAAAAAATTGCAGTCATTACCATTTAATTCTGAACAAATGTGTCTTCTTATATTGATTATACAGTAATAAATAGCAATGAACATTGTGCTGATCAGAAAGCACACCTAATTACTGGTACTCCATAAAACAAAATAAAATAAAATATAATAATTGGAGCTAAAATGTATATTTGATTAATGGATTAACCAACTGATAGAACATTTATTGGCATGTTTGCTTGAAAAAAAAAACTCAAAATGATAATTAATGATCAAAATAGTTAGCCAAACATTCTCTGCTGCCAGTTTCTCCAAAGTGAAGGTTCGTTACTTTTCTCTGATTACGTCATTGTAATCTGAATACTTGGACTTTAAATTGAACAAAACAAGACGTCACTTTAGACTCTGGGAACTTATAACACCTTTTTTCTCACTATTTTATAACATAAAGGCTATAGATTAAATTATCAATTATTGGACTGATAAAATAATCAATAGATGAGTCTATAATGAAAATAATCATTGGTTGCAGCATTAACAATTATAAAAGTCAGCCACTTTGTACCACATAGCACACGTGCACATGTCTGCTGGCGACGATGAAAGGTAGCTGACGTCAGACATAGTTGGCATGCCAACTCAGAGAATGAAGCTCACAGAGCAGCTGAGGTGGTTTTAGTAAAGGGAAACTCAAGAGTGGCTGCATTGATACAGCTTTTCATCATTTTCCCCTCAGGCTATATTTCTACAGGTCTTCCAGCTCATTGCCTGAGGCCATACATGCTAAATTATTGCTAGTTCAATCAATCAATCAATTTTTAATTGTCACATAAAGTCGTACGAGGTACAATTCCAGTGAAATGTTGTCCCATCAGATCCTTCAGCTTGTCTATGATTCCTCATGAAGCTGAATGTTGAAGTCATCCGGTTGAATGGCACTCAACATATTTAACATCATATCAACAAAAAGAAGAAGAAGAAAAAAAACATGTTGCCTCTTCCCCCCCTCCAAGGACTAAATGTGATAATGAACCACCTTTGGAAAGTCTTGTGAAAAAGTGTGAAAATGCAATACAATGCCATGGTAATATCAGACTGGGTTACCACCGTCGTCATGGAGACTGCATCACAAGGTGGGCTCAGCGAGCAGGAGGCGGGGCGTTCTGCACGCTCTCCCTCCCTTCATCCACGCTGTTTTCATCCTGTTGTAAGAGCGCACGTTACCTCAAATCACGCGTACTCACACTTTTTATATTTCACGTTCCTCTCTGCTCGCTTTGGACGAAATTTGCAATGATAATAGATATGTCTAAGGTTAGAATGAAATTTTGAGTCGGGGTCAGTTAATTTCCGTTTTATTTAATATAGGTAATATAGGCAGTTCTGAATAAAAATACAATTTTACGAAAAGCTCGATTTCATTGTTATGATAAGCGTTCCCATCGACACCACTGTGTTTTACCTGAATAATCATGTGAACAAGACCAACATATTGACAGGTTATGATACTAAATATAACCTAAACAGGCTTTTGGCTATATGAATTAACATAGTCTAGTCATAACATTACTGGAAAATGAAAAGTTTCTTGCCACGAAGCACAAGACGTCGTTTTTCACTATAGTACACTATATGCTACACGTGTATCCAAATCATGAACACTAACAACTTTCGCGTTTACAAGATATGTAGGCATCGTGTGGCACAATACTCTGCTAATATATCCGTTTTAACAAGCCGTTTATGTGTTCATTAAATGTTTTTTTCTAACAGCTTGAGCCAAAATAAATACTTTTCCAGTAGGCCTACAAGTGTTTTTGGGTCATATTAATACTTTTTGATCTCAGAGAAATACTTATAACATATGAATCTACACTGGAAATAGATCTCGGTATTTCTCGTTTGCTTACGTTAAAAAAAAAAACATTAAATGACTTGTTAAAACGGATATTTACGCACGTTCATTCACAGATATATACTGATTACATTGGCTATATATTTATATATATATATAAACTATATTATAGCTACTATGTCTTCATGCTCCATAAATGATCCATTCTGGGGTTCATTTACACGTCTGTGAAGATCTTTTTGATGTTGACAGAGTTCTGGTTGTTTTCGGTGGTGAAGTTAGGCTGTTTGAACGCACTGTCCTCTATCACCATGTACTCAGACTTGCTGAGGGATGAGGAACTGCAGGACCTCCTCAGCTCCTCCGAGGGGAGGTGCTCACAGCTGCTGGTGTGCACATACTGTGGGTGCTCCTCTCCATCAGTCTCCCTGTGGTAAAAGTAGTTGAAATTGGACACAATCACTGGCACGGGTAAGGCAATGGTCAGCACGCCTGCTATTGCGCACAGAGACCCCACTATTTTCCCACCAATGGTCACCGGATGCATGTCTCCATATCCGACAGTGGTCATGGTGACCACTGCCCACCAAAACGCATCTGGGATGCTGGTGAAACTGGACGAGGGGTCGTCTGCTTCTGCAAAGTAAACCGCGCTGGAGAAGAGAATAACTCCGATGAAAAGGAAGAATATGAGCAGGCCGAGCTCCCTCATGCTGGCCTTGAGGGTCTGTCCCAAAATCTGAAGTCCCTTTGAGTGACGCGACAGCTTAAAAATGCGAAAGACTCTCACCAGTCTGATCACCCTCAGGATGGCGAGGGACATCGCCTGCTGGCCGCCGTTGGTTTCACTCTCGGCCAGCTCAGTGCCCATAGTGATAAAGTAGGGGATTATGGCGACGATGTCAATGATATTCATGATGTTTTTGGAGAAGGTAGCTTTGCTGGGGCAAGCGAAAAACCTGACCAGCAACTCGAAAGAGAACCATATGATGCACAGGGTCTCTATGATGAAGAAGGGGTCTGTGAACGGGCTTGGCACGTAGGGAGCAGTACCATTGGCAGCGGGTGCCACTGTGGCTTGGTCTCTCTCATCCCGAAATTCCGGCAGAGTTTCCATGCAGAAAATAACAATTGAAATCAAAATAACAAGCACTGAAACTATGGCTATTCCCCTCGCTGGTCCAGAGCTTTCAGGATACTCAAACAAAAGCCAAACCTGCTTTTGGAAATCTTTTTTGGGCAGTATGCGCTCCTCTTCTTTTATAAAACCTTCATCATCACGGAATTTCTCCATGGCCTCCTCTCCGAGTTGATAAAACCGGATCTCCTCGGAAAAAATATCAATGGGGACGTTAACAGGTCTCCGTATGCGCCCCCCTGACTGGTAGTAGTACAGGATGGCATCAAAGCTGGGTCTGTTCCTGTCGAAGAAGTACTCGTTCCTCAGTGGGTCAAAGTGGCGCATCCTTTTCCTGGGGTCCCCCAGCAGCGTGTCTGGGAACTGGTTGAAAGTTTTAAGTTGCGTCTCAAAGCGCAAACCCGAAATGTTGATGACCACCCTCTCGCAGCATCCCTGCCGGCCGCGCTCATATCGATCCACCGACAGGTGAGGCGCCGAGAGCACGGCGGGGTCCTCCAGCATGTTTTCCACCGTCATGACGCCCCTCTCCAGCTCGGCATAACCCCGGCTGTCTGTCGCGTTGCTGCCCTTGTGCCTGGCGGACGAGCGGGGCTTGATCACGCTAAGGGACTGGTCATCCATACAGGTGGTTTTCGGTCTGGAGGGGCAGAGTGCGCCACGCCTCCCCCATCCAAAGCCTACAGCTTTGGAGAGCCGAGGCCGACGCCACTTACATCTCTTCTAACCATCACCTATCTCCGCATATCCACACACTGAAGCGCTGCGCTCCCCTCTGCCTCCCCCCTTTACAAACACGTCGACACCCGCCCACGGCGCTCATATGTCTGACATACGTCCACACCAACCGCCCAATCGGAAATTAACTTGACACTTAATGTCGAGCGCACACACCTTCATTCAGTGGTGGATCAAAAACACCTGATCAAATCACATCCGCGCCTGATCAAAGCTAGATTATTTCTCTGTGAGCTCATATAGCTCTCACTCTTATATCAGCTTGTATTAACGCAGACACGAAGCTATAGATCAGCACTGCTGTCTTAAAACATTCACAGGTTTCTGTCAGTGGCATTTAAAGCGAGTTTAGCCTACTTCAAGAAAAACCAAAAGGGAAAAGACATCCAGGAGCAATGCCCTCTTTAGCAATGCGTGTCTGCAATAAAGTCTGATTGCGTCGAACACCTTTGACACAGAGCAAATGATGTTGTCACCACTCATTGCCTCACTTTTCCCTCAGAAACTGAGCTGGTGATGTCATCAGGGTTTTAAGGGAAGCTCAACTAACAGCAGAAAGCTAAACTGTTGATGTCCAGATATGCACAGTCCAAACCAGATGAATACAAACTATTTATTTGCTTTTTGGGGTGTCTTAGTTCTTGTTGTTGATGGGGGCTGTTGTTTCTCTCCCTGGTGCTGAAAACAAGCGCGTGCCAGCTTGGAAATCAATGCGCGCACTCGCCAGCACATGAGTGTTAAGCTGAGTTCTGTACACAGTCCACGTGTGCGTTCGTCTAAATATGCTTTTTATTAACAGAACACAGAAGCCTCGGGATCAGGCACCTCATTTCCATTCGGAAAGAAAAAGAAGCCTGTCCGCCATGTGGTGATAGAATCGCATCAAAGAAGCGTCTCAAGTGTCGGTCTTTGTTACAGCTGTGGTTCATGACGAAAATGCAAAAAACAGTGTTGTTTGTAATTCATAGTGACAACTGACAAGCTTTCATCAAAGGCGCCTGTAACCGTCTGTGGCTTCATGGAGCACGTGCACGGGGTTAATGAGTTCAAATGAGATTCATATCTAATGTACAGTCTGCTCTTCTTTTTATTTTTATTGTGCAACCCTGGGTTTTAACTTCAACATGTCACACCCAAAGGAAAGCTGAGCCTCTCTTCTATCCAAACATGGCAACATTTAGTACTCCGCTATATGAACATACTCGGAAAATCCTCTTAAAGCGGATGACACTGATCTAAAAAACCTCTTGACCTCTTTTGCGCTGCCTGAAAAAAATTAGTTCAGGGCATGGGAAAACCTCTCACTGTCTGAGTACTGTGTATAAAAAGAAAAGCAGACTTCAGCAGCATAATAAAACGGAGGTAATAAATTGGAGTTTAGGCTATTAGCCCATGTTCAAAAATGATCAAGGCTAAAAAAAAAAATGATTCCGACAATTTTATTGCATTTAACTGCTTCATTAACCACTTAAAACCTTCTCTTCCATTAAACCAGGGACCATTTTGGACCCTCTTGAGCAGTGCCCACATGCAACTCACTCTACTAAGACAAACTATTAAAAGCCATAAAAGCTTAAACTATTCATTTTACAGCCCAATTGT